>NW_026734799.1:0-228814 GCF_949786415.1 Peromyscus eremicus | reverse complement strand
AAGAAGAAGAAGAGGGAACTGGGGGAGGGGGGAATGGAGGCCTTGTGTTGATTTCATTCCGTGTGAGATGATGTTCTTAATATAATTGTCTTTCACTATCATCTGTACTTTGTGCCTCTTTCAGGAGCAGCTTCTGCCCTGCTTTTACAGAATACAGTAGCAGAGCTAATTCTAAACCGTAGGAAATGGGATCTTCCCTGGGATTTCTTTGTGAAGCCATCTTTAAGGCAAGGATGTAGGAGTTGCAGCAACCTGGCCCCTGACTTGCCCTTTCCTTACACCTCTGCACGTAGACATCTAGACTGTGCCCAGAGCTATAGCCTGGGTCCAGAGCTATGCCCCCAGGCCTGAATTAGAGGCATCTTTGTGGCTGGCTGTCCTTCAGTTCACCTAAGTCTTTTTCCTTATGACACCAAAGGAACATATAGTGTTGGAAATTACTAGATTTATGGGAAATATCACACAGATAGAAAGTCAGTTGCAACAAATGTAACAAAGGAGCTCTCTTGGGGAGGGGGGATTAGAACATAAAAAATTACATCCTGTCGTCTGAGGATTTCAGAGAGGACCCTGCCAAGCAGTGAGAACCAAAGAGGCAGGCTCTGTGCCCTGGGGCCATTTAAAGAGTCAGCCTGTCTCCTCAATCTCGTCCTTCCTTCCTTCCTTCCTTCCTTCCTTCCTTCCTTCCTTCCTACCAAACTTCTACATCCATTTTTTCTCCCCCCCCCTTTTCTTTTCCTTTTTTCGACCAAGCCCACCAGTTTGGAACTCCTTGGGCCTTGGGGGTGGCTGCGGTCCACATCCAAGCAGCCTGGGCGATTGAACCCTGCCTAAAACAGGAGAGCATCTCCAAAAACTCTTTCCTGTCCTCACTGCATTCCACCTGGGGTGGGTGATGATGTTAGGGGAGACCCCAGGCCCATCTCGTTTTCTGCAGTGGCTGGGTAGAATGGGGAAACAGATGAAGGTGTCTATTTTCTGCTTTTCTTTCTTTACTTGCAAAGATTTCAGCAGTTTCCATAACACTAAAAGCCCAGAGCTTTCTGAAGGCTTGGTCTCCATTTCCAGGACCTGGCCTGTTCCTACTCCAGGGTGTGTGTTTGGGAAGGTTGGCAGTGGCAGCGCACCCACCGCACACCCCCAATATTTCCCGCCCACTGCTTTCCCAAGAGTGTCAAAAATGTGCTTGGAACATGCTCTTTCCATTTTGACACTCGGAGAGGGTGGCTGTCATCTCCCTGTTCCCATTCCTGGTGGATAGGGGTGTGTGTGGTTTCTTCACTACCTCCGACCCCCGGACTCAGCCAAGCAGAGGGAAGGGCGGGTCCGGGCCTTTCTCAGGGAAAAAGAGGGATGCTCTTTAATCACTGCCCTTCACCCCAAGCCAGGGCATTACTAGTTGTTAAGGACACTAAAGCCAGTTTGCTTGGGGCCAAGCCTAGCGCGGCGGCAGCAGCGGCGGCGGCGGGGAGGGGGTTGGGGGGTGGTTTCAGGATTCCTCCCCTTGTGCAAGCCCCCTTGTTCCTCTAGTAGTGGTCTCCTGCTCGTCTTTTTTTTTTTTTTTTTAGCTTGGCTGGGGGAGCGGTGAACAAAAAATATTCTGGCAAGTGAGTCGCAATGGGCTTTCCTGGCACCACGGGGATTCTCCCCGGGGAATTTAACTCCCTGCAGTCCTGCGCCCAAGGATGTAAAAATAACAGATCCTCAGCAAAGTCTAAAAATATCTCTTTCTCTTGCCCTCCCTCCCACCTTCTTAAGCTCTCCATTGTTTCTCCCTGTATCTAACAGGCGCGCATCATTCCTCACAATATTTTAGCCCTGGCAGACCCCACTCTCCCTGCACTTCAAAGTAGGAGTCGCGGGTGCCTGCCCATTCTGTTCCTCGCTTGCATAGTTCTCTAATACCCCCAAGATGAATCAAGCAAACTTCGGAATTAATTTTCTTTACAGTGGACCCCCATCTCCACCCAATACTTTCAATTTCCTTCTTCAGACCTTCCTGCAAAGCCCAGGAGACCCAGAGTATGTTGGCAGGGCTCTAGTGATTTTTTTTTTTTTTCTTTTCGATGCCCTGCCTGCCTCCCAGGCCCTCCTGTAGAAGATCAGCTAAATTGGCCTTTGTTTGAGACTAGGGTTGGGTTGGGCGGGTTTCTACTCCCTTTCTCGCCCTTTTTCCTGGCGGCCACCTCCTTGTGGGACGAGAGGCGGCCTGGGGATCCGAGGGAAGCTGCATTCCTGTGGGTGCCAGGCGGCTCCAGTGCCGAGCCACAGGGCCTGAGACACACACACACTGAAGAATCCGCAGACCTCGCTGCCCTTGATCTCACTCTCGTGCTTGCTCTTTCCCTCGCGTCGGGCACCTACCGGGGAGTCAGTCCACTCCCACTCGGATCCACCCAGGGCCCGGCCTTGCATAGGAGAGCTTTGACCCACACAAAGATGTACACGCATCCCCTCCCAGAGACACCAGCCAGAGCAGCATATCTCCGCCTAAGGACGGCCCTCTGTCTCCCGCCCCTTACACCACAACCCAAGGCGCGCCGGCTAGCCTCCCGTGGCTCCTTTGATGGCACCGGACGCCCAGTGGCTCGCGGTGTCCCGGCGGTGCGGTTCAGGATTACCCACAGCGCGCCTAGGCCGTGCATTCGAGCTCACTGCCACCTCCACACAGTTCAGTATCTAGCGCTCTCCAGCCCGAATTGCCCTGGATGCCTGCTGGAAACTGCTCTGCACTCCCCACTCTGCTCCTCGCTTCCTGTTGTTCCCAAAGAGGGACCTTTAGGACTACTCAGCCACCCACATCCCAGCCCCCTCCCCCACCTCCTGGTTCCAGCGCCTCCCACTGGCCACTGGGATCCCGCCAACCTTGAGCTCTCCAGCCCTCGGGGAAGGCACACCCTGAGGGCAGTAGCTGGGAGACACAGCTGAGAAGCGCGCCACCCTCGAGGATCAGTCTGCGGTCACCTAGCGCCTCACTCTCCAGCAACCCCCACCCCATTGGCTGGGTGCAGGCTCCCACTGCCCAGAGCTTGGGAGGGGGCTTTTCGGCTCGCTTCTGTCCCCCCACCCCCACCCCGCTCCCGGCTTCCCTCCGCTTGTTCCCAGGTTGCCCGCAGACCCAGTCCCAGTCCAGAGGAAATTTGGGCCTCGAAAATAGCCGGAATCGCGGTGGTACACGTGGGATTGGTTAAACCTTTTCTACATAGCCTGTACCGGCGACCTGCATCCCTGGTGTTTTCTTCTGCCTCTGACAGGCTTTAGATTTCTTAGCGGTGCAAGGCAGAAAGTATACAATGTATCTACTGCCCGAGGTCAACTGGATGGAGGGGTGCAGGAGCCTTCCGTTTCAGTCACCGAGGGCTGCCCGCTGTAATGTAATAACCCGCTTTATACTTTGAGTTCTAACCTTAAAGATAGAAACAGGGAATTTACTCGATTCCCTCTTTAAAGCACTGGAGAGTCCGGTTTTTTACAGCGATTGAATGTTTCTGAGCTGTTGTTCGCTTGGACTGACTTACTTCTGATTTATGGAGTTCCAACGGAATCTCTTTGCCAAGAGCACATGTATTATTGAGTCTGTTCCACATCCTAAACCAAGATTTATATAAAACCGTGAAATACCACACATCGCGACCTTTCACCACAAGAGTGGGGAGGGGGAGGCTTCAGGACCTGATTCTGCACACACAGACACACACACACACACACACACACACACACACACACACACATACACATACATACACACACACACACACACACATACACACACACACACACACATACACACACACACCACATACACACACACACACAGACACACACACACACATACACACACACACACACACACACACACACACACACTCCTGGCTTCAGTAACAATTCTCTGTGGAATCCACCATACACAGTCTGCTGTATTTTTTTTTTTTAAGAAGTGGGTGGGAGTGAAGCATGGTAAACAGTTCCCAAGCTATGATTTATTTTAAAGCATTTTTTTTTTCTCGAAAGGCGTGAAAACAGAAACTGCCGCTTATTGTCATCCTAGGACTATTTCTGTCACTTGCCATTTGCAAGGTGGGGAAAGAGGGGCGCGCGGGGGGGGGGGGGCAGGATATGGACTCAACTTTCATCTATAAACAGGGGTCACTAAACAGGGGACATTTCATTATTGCCCTTATACTCACAGGAGGTAGGGAGCCTGCTTGCCATCCCGCAGGGTGGCCCAGGCTGGGCAGCGTGTGGGTCTCTAAGGTGTTGTCGGGAGGAGGGAGAATCAACACCGTTGGCCTAGAGACAGGAAAAGAGGCCCAGGAAATTCTCTGTGCTCAACCTGGAAAAACTGAAGTCCTGGGGATAGAAGGTCTTTAGGGGTCTCTGACAGGGGTGTCCCTACCAGAATTAGACCAGCAAAGTCTCTACTAGGGCAGGGGTTATTCTACTGGAAGTAATAGAATCTTCAGAGGGTTTGACACTGAGACCAGGAACAGTCTTTCAATCTCTCTCCAGCCCCTCTCCCTCTGGTTCTCCCACCCCTTTCTAGTCTGTCCTTTAGAGTGTGAAGGTGCCTTGCCCCGTTAGGCACATTGTGACGTAGAAGCAGCCAGACTGATTGCTTAGGGAGGTTTTAATTAATAAAGTTAATGACGAAATTAAAACAAACAGCCAAACCAACTGAAGATGGCAGCTTCCCAGTTGGCTACATTTAATTAACATCTACTAATACATGTTCAGCCAATGTCCTCTAGGACACACTATAGCTTCTTCACTGTGAAAGAGGGCAGAGATGGAGCTGGGGGACAGAAACGCCTCGGAAGCAGCCAGGGCATTTTGCTCTGATGACAAGAGCGATTGCAAATTCATTTAAAAATATGTTCATAACAAGTGACAGGCATGTTCTGAGGTGACTTTGGTGGAAACAATGGGGAAACTGACAAACGTTCTTTGCTGTGGGGGAGGGGCCGTGGGGGAGGGGCACCTTCAAATGTAGGGAAATGCTTTGGCAGTGGGAAGAAAGACAGGAGTATTTTAAAAAGAAAAGGAAGAAGGAGGAGGAGGAGGAGGAGAAGAAATATTATTTGGAACTGCAGGCAGGCAGCAACATCAGCCTCCGCAAATGCATCAGCTCTACACTGTTGAAGACTTGGACACACAATACTTCAGACCACTGATTTGCTATTTTCTTAATTCTGGCTCTTCTTTTTCCATATGAATCAAACAGTCTTTTGTCCTTCAGGGTTTGATTTGATCGCTACTGTTCACATTTCACTTTTGTATTTTTCCTCTTCCTATACCATTACTCATTGAGTGCCCCGTGAAATTACAATCGTACATTTTCAACTCAGCAACCCATTTGCAGTGCAAAAAATAGGGTCTAAATAATGGCTGAATTAGCCCTACTGGACAGTTTCAGATGTAACACTCTGTAATAATTATATTGCAGGCTGGATTAGGATGCTATTATCATAATCTGGACGTTTACAATTATCTGTAATTTGCAAAGATGCGCCAGGTCTTGATTACAGCGGCTTTTTTTTTTTTTTTTTTTTTTTTGTATCACGCTAACCATCACTAAACAGTGACAGTAATAACAGCTAATTTTGCTGGCAATATAAGAGGTGCTGGGGTGTGCAAACAATTTCACACCTGGATGTGCTCACTCAACCAAGAATATAGACACAGAGCTTCTGCCCTGAGACTCAGAAAAATACTCTCCTGTGCTTCGGCTCAGGATAGATTTCTAGACCCTGAGCATTGCTTAAGAGATATTCACTGGGGTAAGTTTTTATTTCTGGCATACTTCTAGGTACCGTTTTTTATTTCTCACCTCACACTCTCCAAGCTGTATATAATGTGTTGTTGTGATTTTCTTGAACTGCAACTTTGTTTTCTAGGGTTTGCTTCTGATTTTTTATTTTCCTTTAACAGTAAAAGAGTTGATCTGGTGAAAACGGGATCCTTAAGAACCTGGTTTGCCTGTCTTGCTTCTGTGCTGCTGATGTGCTGGGAGTAGTTTGTGACTGGAGACTAGGGGAAAATCAGGTTTCTGTGAGGTGTGGTAGGAGCCTAGAGTCCAAGCTACAGTCTATCTGAAAATTGTTACTTACAATTGATCTTAGGTAAATACATTGAGGTTTTTACATGCGGCCGTGATTTTAGGTTTTGAGGCATCAAGAGATCAAACAGAATTGGCTGTGTGGCTTGCTTCTTTGCAGTCAGGTATGCGGATGCATGTTAGCAAAAGCAGGTGTGCCCGAATCTCTGGGCTTTGCAGCCCCTGGGACATCTTCTCTCCAGCTGGGGGGAAAGTTTGTAGAAACACTGGCATCTGAAGCCCTTCAAGGCTGTTAGAGCTGTGGTGTGTGTGTGTGTGTGTGTGTGTGTGTGTGTGTGTGTGTGTGTGTGTAATGGGGGAGGGGAAAGGTATCCAGATCTTGGACCTTATTGCTTGTTGAACCCAAATGCAGTGATCCTAGGGTTAGAGGGTCATGATTGGTTGAGACACAGAACCAATATATGAAGCCAAGGAACCAGTTTAGTCTATGTACCAAGGAAGACAATAACAAGAAGCTGTGCTGTTCTATCTATAGATGACGCTGTTTCCTGATCCTGTAGATTTTATAAGCATCTAGAAATGTTTAGTGTGGGAGCCCACAATGTCTTTGACTCCCCCACACTGCAAAGATTTTCTACCATGGCAAGAACCTTTACACTACGTTGAGTCCAAAGATAAGGAGGTGCTTATTTATTAGTGAGGAGGAGAAATTGTCTCTCTCCTATACCCTTACCCAATAGCTTTGCTCCCCACCCCACCCCACCCCCTTCATATGGTCAGAATAGGGCTTTGGAACTCAAACTCTGTAGCCTAGGAGGAAGTTTGAACGTGGGGAGGCGCAGTAGACACCTCAGCTGGCAACGCCTTTCACCCATGCCCCTCCCACCAATCCCTCCCTCAGGGAATCAGTTTCCTAGGGGGTCAATACATTTTAAAAGAGAAAATATTAACCCTTGAAGTTCAAGGGGCCCAGTGGGAACCCAGTTCTATAGAGAATTCCAGGGGGACTACCTCCTAGAATTTGTATGATTAAGCTGATGTTAAGAGATAGAGATCGGATGAAGAAACACCATCGCCCCGCCTCCAACATAGTAACATACATTGGCTGGGTTTCAGAACTCCACACACTCACAGTGGTTTGGCATATATTTGGTGAATTTTTTTTTTTTTTTAAGAAAAATGAGTGTTGGTTTGGATATATGGTAGCTTTCTCTCTAACATAATTTGAATAATTCAGCAAAGCCCTGCTCCCAGCTGTACTCCCGCAGCCTCTTCCATTCTTTTCAGCATTATAATTTTGGTTAATTTTCAATTTTAGGTCCTACGTCTCTGCAATTTGTGTATGAATAACAGAATAATTTCCCTCTTTTGTTTCGCCTTTCCTGTTCCTGAATCTAAATAAAGATGGCTTTTTAGTATTAAAAGTGGAAGAAAATTACAGGTAATTATCTTTGACGGTAAAAACGCTGTAATCAGCGGGCTACATGAAAAATTACTCTAATTATGGCTGCATTTAAGAGAATGGAAAAAAACCTTCTTGTGGATAAAAACCTTAAATTGTCCCCAATGTCTGCTTCAAATTGGATGGCACTGCAGCTGGAGGCTTTGTTCAGAATTGATCCTGGGGAGCTACGAACCCAAAGTTTCACAGTAGGAAGGGGGAAAAAAGAAAAGAAAACATTTTTCCTAATGTAACAATGCGAATGCTAGAAAATGACAAGACTGATCGGCTCTAAACCATTCTGAAGACTGACTGAGCGTGGAAGTTGCTCAACAAAAAAAGGAACGGGTATATTGGTAAGTAGTCTTTGCTTTGTGTCTAATTATAGTGACTGTCCTTTTGCACGACTGTATGTCGCTGTCATTATATGGAGCACTCTGAGTATCTCTATTGACTTCTGATAAATGGCTCAGTGGTTTCAAGGTTCATAATTTGAAGGATGCCCAGGTCTGTAGCCATTAATTCTCACAGTATGGGGCTTCCTGCTTGTATGACGAAAAGACTTTTCATTTTCATTATTTCTTTGCTTTCCACGAGATCGGAAGGATGTGTTTCTCCCAGGATAGTACATTTTTCTACCTCGCTAGCTTGCACTTGGGTTTTCAACATTAAGTAGTCAAAATGGTGCACTTTGCTTTCTGGGTTTGTTATTCTTTCCTCTTTTTAATTTTTTTAACCGCTTCCAAAGGCAAATATAGCTGTACTATTTTGGCTGGGAAAAGGGAAAGGAGAATATTCAGATACAGACAGTACTGGAAATGGCTGGATGTCTAGAAATCAACCTTGGAATAGTTTATAATAATGTTTAAAAATACAAAAGTGTGTATGAATCAACAACAAAATTAAAATGAAAGGCCGAGAAATATCTACAGCTCATGTTAAAGTACCTGAGACAAAGGCTTAGGTGAAAACTGACATCTCTTCAGGCACTTGATAAGTATGTATAGAGCACTCCAGATTAGGAAACAGAAATTATTTTAGAGAGGTTAAAAAAATAATGGAAAGGGAGAAAGGATGAAGAGACAGAGACACATGGAGAAATAGAGGACACTCCCAACATTTTGTGGCTTTTACTCCATATATGAAAGAAGACAAAAACATACAAAGTATATATACAACTAAAATTCAACAATATATACAGAAATGTTTCTTGATATAAACGTCCCTATTAGCTTAGTGAATGCCACTATTCACCTAGGAAAGGTGTCAAAGCAATAGAATAGTGCTTTTGGTTGTTTCCTTGGTCTTTCTTGATTCAGAGTTTGGAAGTGGGTTATGCAAAGAGCGTCTCTCTTGTTGCTGTTACTATTTGTATTTAGTTGAATCATCGGGTCCCTGGTCATTGTATTTAGATAAGACCATGCAGTGTTTCCTTTGTGGCAATGTTCGAATTTGACAGCCAATTTTTCTTCTTTCTTTAGAGAAGGGATAGTGGGGGTTTCTTTCTATTTTCTTCTTCTTCTTCTTCTTCTTCTTCTTCTTCTTCTTCTTCTTCTTCTTCTTCTTCTCCTCCTCCTCCTCCTCCTCCTCCTCCTCCTCCCCCTCCCCCTCCTCCTCCTTCTCTTAGTCTTGGATTGGTAAATAAAAATTCAGGAGTCCAAAATTGTCTTTCTTCACGTAATGTCTTAAACTCATTAAACAAGTAAAAATGCTGCCATGTTTGTGCAGATTGTTCTGCGGGTGTAGAATGTCTTAAAAAAAAAAAAAAAAGTCACTTTGATGGAGAGTCCCAAAGAGGAAACTCAGGGTCTGGATCCCAAGGTGTGAGGGAAAATATCCTTACAGTGATGGGTTTCCAGAACACTGGTACAGAAGCTAGTCTCTCTGTCTCTGTCTCTCTCTGTGTGTGTGTGTGTGTGTGTGTGTGTGTGTGTGTGTGTGTGTGTGATGCAAAGTTACTTATTAAGATTGCTGAAAAGAGGAGATTGTAGAAGGGGAAGAAAGGGGGAAAAGAAAGAAAGGAAAGAAATAAAGATGAAGAAAGATTAAAAGGAATGGAAAACAAGGAAGGAAAGGAGGAAGAAGAGAGAGAAGAGAAGGAAGGAAGGAGAGAGAGAGAGAGAGAGAGAGAGAGAGAGAGAGAGAGAGAGAGAGAGAGGAGACCCAGACCCAGATCACAGGGACAGTTCCTCTGAGCTCATCGCTTAGGCTGTTTGGCAGATGCAGGTGAGTCCTGGAACCTCCGAGCTTCCTTCAGAAGTCCCCGAGGCCTTTCACTCAGACAAGTCACATCATTTGTGGTCTCTGCATGGTGTCCTGGTGTGGTGAGGAGTACCAGTGCGAATACCCAGGCATGTAGCTGTTGGGGGGCATACTGACGCCCTTGGCGGAGGCAGAAACGTCCCACACTGGAGGCAGCGCTGGCGAGCGTGGCGACAGGGCTGCTGAACCTGGGAGAGGGTCACTCTCATGGGGGTTACTGCCCTGCTTCAGCAATTTCTTAAACTTAGAGCGTTTATTCTGAAACCATATCTTCACCTGCAAGAAAGGCAGCAATCATTAATGCAGATAAACATCAGAATGGTGCCTTCAATGTCATCCTAGACTCAAGAAGCAATATAAAAACAAACAAACAAACAACAAAACAACCATTGCAATTCCAAAAAAGCCCAGTCCCAGCCCTCTCCCTCCACTTCTTTACAGCCATCTCTATCCCTCCACTCTAGGCCTGCTGGATATCTTGTTAGGATACCTACAGTCCTTGTGATTCTTGGGTTGAATTTTAGCCTGGGTCTTAAGGCATCAGCATAAAATTATAAATAAATCAAATGAGATCAGTGGACCAAAATTTTATGGATATTTACATGAAGTAGATTTTAGATCACAATCATACAACTAAATTTGCCGCCTCCAATTACTCAGTTTTTATATTTATCAACCCAAAGCTTGCAAAGTTATGCATATCCAAGTAGCAAATGACTATGAATTGATTAAAGGCTGTATGTTCACAACCAAAGACCTTAAACATACCTATGTATATTATGCACATGCCATGCGATGTGCCTGGGATATCTTTCTCCAGACAGAAATATTCTTCCCATCCTGCAGGGAATAAGAAATGCACCATCCCCCAATTCCCTACCTAGTACGTTGCTTAAGCAAACAGAGGTCATCAATCATCACATGATTGGGATAGCTACTAAAATTCAAAGGCCCCTGAAAACCACACATGAATCACAAATCTGTGTTGGCAGCTTATTTAGGTCAACAACCCAAATTTTTTGATGAAAGAAAATCTATGCGGCAGCTTTACCTTTAAAATTCCTGAATCTGTTTTTCTGAGAATAAAAGGAGTCACGGAGCATCTAGAGCCCTTTCATAGCAAGCCTCAAATATTTTCAGTGGCAACATGGCAATAGAAACCAGGCTGATGGAGAAGAGCTTAGGAAAGTGGCCTGATGACTCCATTCTACACGGTCTTGGCAACTGTCTTGTAAGGCCCGAAGTACCTTTGCTGCATGAAGATGACGAATGCCGTAATAGGCCTCTTCGCCCCGTGCAGTTGGCTTTAACTGGTGGCGTAAGAGTGCAGCCTGATATACTCACCTCTAGCCCCTTTCTGTGAAATCTGAAATGTCCAGCACATCTTTCAAGTCGGCAGGACTGTTATCTGTGGTGTCCCAGGCCATAATTTGGGGAATATTCTCTTTGTTTGTCAATTCTGTCAAGTCCTGTGCTCCAAGGAGGTACCTCAACCTGTACTATTTGGTACCAGGGTGATTTAACCACTGAGCTTAAATAACCTCCAGAAACCCTACCTTACCCATCCTGGAGTGAATGGCTTGCCCATGGATGCCTTTATTAAGCTACTGGAAAAATATGTCTAGTTAAGTTTTGCTGCTGGTCTCACCTCTTAAGTTTTCTTCCTATGTCAATGAGTTGAAATTCTTATTAGCTCCCAGGGGCCACAAAAGGATCCTTAAGAAAGGGCCTTATTTTGCTTCCTAGCTGTATTCCCGCCCTCCCCAACACACACACACACACACACACACACACACACACACACACACACACACTATTGTTTTGTTTCATGTTATTCTGCTCTGGAATCGGATTTGATTGAATTATACTTTTGTTCACCAAAAGATGCTAAGCTCAGCTGGGGTCGCGGAGGGTTGGTGTATATGCAAATCCAATCCAGCATTCAATACCAGGTCATTTATTCCAAACTGTGTGATCCCGGGAAAGCGCGCAACTGGAGCACAAGCATTTGCCATTTATCTCCTCCTTCCATCCTTGGTTGACTAGGCCAAGAATTCCTCCTGGTGTGCTCTCTGCACGATTTGCAAGTGGGGCCAGCATGTCAGGGATACTTGGGCTTCTCGGGAATTACCTGTGTTTGTGTCAGTCCTAAGGAAGCAGCCAGTTCGGCTCTCTCGGGAAGGGCCAGGTATTGAGTCTGCTGAAAGCGATGATTTAAAGCCTGGAGCTGCAGGCTGGAATAAATGGTCCGAGGCTTCCGAATCTTTTTCCCCTTTCCGTTGAACCTGATTTCCCCGTTTTCAATCACTGTAGTTTTTTGTTGATCTGCAAGCAAATGACACAGAGGAGCGGTCACCCGTGAGGCCACTGCTGCCTTCTCCCTTCATGTGACAAGGCCTGTTTAGTTCCCCCAAGTTTAAAATAGGATCCTCGTAGTAGTAGTATCCCCACTATGCCCTGAACTCCCTGGGTCCACTGTAGCCGTGTGTCCCCAGAGGCTGTGGAATCTTCCCTCTGACCGTGCCTCTAGGCCTAACAATGCATGGTGGTGGCCGAATCTAGGAAGCCCGCTGCATAAGAGCGGCGCTCCGCAGCAGCAGCAGCGGAGGCACGCGCTGGCGGCTTTCCTGAGTACGCGGCTCTGCGAGGCTTCTGCTCTCTGGGCCGAGAGCGGCTCCTTGGCCTGGCTTTTTACAATGCCTGAAGCTGTATCTGAGGCACCCCGGTGTTTACGTGGCCAGTTGGTTTTGTGTCACTCAGTTGCAAGCTTAAGTGCTTTAAGTCCCTTCCGTATGTTCGAAATGATTCTGCTCGTGTGGATCAAAACGCAGAAACAAAACACAATCAGGAGCTCAGAGCAGCCCCAGAGCAGGCTGCAACTCTCTGGACAGCAGAGAGTTATCATCAACCCCAGGCCCTCTGTTTCACCACCAAGAACAAAGGAGCGGCCAAAGTACTATCGAAAACCCAGAGAGAGGGGGCCGGGTCAGGATTGGGGGCAGGGGACACCTCAGAACTCACAGGGGTAAGAAAAAGCCCAATCGTCATTAGTTTAACTGAATCTATCGGCCGCAACAGCTTCGTTCCAGGTCACCAAGGCGCACCAGGTGCCCCACGCAAAGTAGGCCACTGCTTGCCCAGCGTGGGGTGGGGAAGCCTGACTAGCTCTTCAGTCCTAGCCCAGGAATGTCCCCAGTCCCGACAAACGCGGGTTACAGTCAGAGGGAAGGGGCAAGGCACAGGGCGCACAGAGCGGGTGGGCTGGAAGGCGCAGTAAGGACGGTGGAGCGAGACTAGCGCACAGCCCGGGGGCGCAATGGGAACCGCGCAGGAGGCAGCGGAGCCAGGCCGGCCGCAGGGCCAGCCAGCCAGGGGTCCACGGCGGCGGGAAGGGGCCCGGCTGGGAGAGGCCGGCAGGCAGGCGCCAGGCGATCGGGAGCGCACGGGGGCCCGGCCGGGGGCGCGCAGGGCGGCCCGCAGGAGGGGGCCGGCAGAGGCCCCGGCGTGGAGGAAGTGAGTGGGGCGGGAGGGGTGGGAAGCAGTAAGGGAGGCGGGAGAAGCTAGCTGCCTGAGCGGCCTCTCACCTGTGTCGTCCCCGCGCGTCTGGGCGGCCGCGCTGCTGTTGTGGTAAGACTGGAGGTAAGGGCTGTGCTGCGAGTGGCTCATGTAGGGGTAGGCGGCGAGCGATCGGTGGTTGTAGGAGTTGCCTCCGCCCGACGCGTAGGGTGAGCCGTGGTGGTGGTGCTGGTGGTGGTGATGGTGGGAGCCGGCCGCCGCCGCCGCCGCCGCGGCCGAGTGCAAGCAGTGCAGAGGGTAGTGCGCGCCTGCCATGGCCGGGGAGGTCTGCTGCGAGTGCGGCTGCGGCGGCGGCGGCGGTGGCGGCGGCGGCGGCGGCGGCTGTTGCTGCTGCTGCTGCTGCTGCTGCTGTTGTTGCTGCTGCTGCTGCTGCTGCTGTTGCTGCCCGAACTCCATGAAGGCGGATTTGGACGAGTCCTGGCCTTCCAAGCCGTCAGCCATCGTAGTCATGGTCATCATCAAAACTTTGGGGGCTGGAGAAAGCCTTCTCCCGGGTTTCCTCCACCCTCCCCCACTTGGCTCGCGCCGCTTTCCCCTTTTGCAGCCACCTTAGCTCCTGGGATCCTTGCAAAAAATTTAAAAAAAAAAAAATTTAAAAAGGAGGGGGCGGAGGTGGTTCTCTTCCTTGCTCTTCTCTAATATATATATATTTAATATAAAGAGATATAGTGAGCAGGGCCTTGTTAACCCAAAAGGGAGGAGGAAGGGGGAGGGATGGGAGAGGAGAGGGGGGAGGGGGGAATCTGCTCTCTTCTCCCCCCCCTTGCTTTCCCCCCTTGGATTTTTTGGGGGCTGGTGCAGTTTAAGGCAGAGATTTTAAGGTGGATTCTGCGAAAGTTGCGCGTCTGCTTTCAGACTTGATGCAGACGCCACGAGTCGAATGGTTTGTCTCCAAAGGGCAGCGCCTCCCTATTGGTCAGTCGCCCCCTGACGTCACAGGCGCACCGCTTCTACTGGCGTGTGCGCTGCTTGCGGAGTTCTTCGCCTACCTTAAGCAACTACAATCTCAGCCCAGAGCTGCAACCTGGGTCCGCCCGGAGCTAAAGGCGAGCAGCGGTGGAGGGAGGCGCCCGGGAGGCTGCGGACGCATCCCGTCGAAGCTCCAAGCCCTGATCCTGGAACCCTTGTTTCCAGGATCGGAGACTTGGAACAGCCTGACTGGAAGCTGATCTCTTTCAATTCATTTGTACCCTTTCAGGCTGCCTGTGTTCAGAAGCAGTGTACCTAGCTTTAAAGCCAGAACCCCCTCACTTGACCTCCCCCCACCCCCGTCCCCAGGACCCCAGCCCTACTCTACTCCCGAGGGAGTGCCTTGTCACGATGGGGTTTTCTGGAAGTTCTTATTGAAACCGTAGAGGGAAGAAGGACCCCACATCTGGGCTCCATCTCATGGGGGTTAGTAAAGAATGAAAACTCAGACCTTGTTCTGGAGAGATTCCTGCTGTTTTAGGTCCTATTTCCTATATGCTGACCCCCCCCCCACAAGGGAGGAGGACCACCTCCCAGCCCAGAACGCAGCAGTCTGCTCTGAAAGCGAATCGTTGGAGGGTTGACAGTAATGCATTTTTTTCCTATTGAAAACAGAAGCTACTGTAATGCTTTCAAATATATGCAAATGATACATGCGGTTAGTGGTTTGGCAAATCTTGATTACAATATAAACTACCCAAGTAAAAGTGCCTTCGTCCTAAATTTGTCTCTCGATTACAATTCCAATTGATTTTATTTTATTGTCAACATTGTTAATGATAAAAATAGAGTCGTTTTACAGTTATTTTTACTTTCTGGAAGGAGGCAATTAGAGTTCTAATCAGGAATACACAAAAATCTCCCATGATTAACTGCAGTACTTTGTTCAAATTGCTGCTATAAAATTCAGAACAATTTGCCTGTAATGATTATGGACTGGGTTTATTTTGGGAGGTGGAATAAAAGTGGATATAGCATAAATTATCCTCTAATTATACACCAGTGTCGCCTCAATTATCCTCTTATCAAAATGGTTGTCTAACTGCCGCATTTAGTTTCAATTCTCTCCTTTTTTTCTATAAAAAGAACTTCATACCTTGTTATTATTAATCCATTTATTATTTGCAAGGGGGTTTATATCCGCACATCCAGGTGGTAGAGCCACTTCAGTTTCAAAGATGGACTGGGGAAAGACATTAAGTTTGGAGCAGCTCAGGGCTACGGATCTAGCCTTTCTCCCTCGGGTCTCCAGACTCAGGTCCAAGCTGCGGAGCAGGGACAGCGGAGCCCAGGCGGCCACGTTCAGGCCCAGCCACCAGGTAGGAGAACCCGATTTAACTCTAGGCGCTGAGAAGGGCAAGCCAGGCCGCACCGGGGTCGGGTCCCGGGACCGCAGGTAGACTCCGGGAGCCCGCGCGATCAGACAGCGTAGCTTGAGTGGGCAAAATCTGAGGACTCCCACCTTACCCCCCGGGCTCAGTGCCCACTTTCGGTGGGCTCAGGGAACTAACGGCGAGCTTTTGGTAACAAGGAGAAATGTGCTGGGTAGCAACCCTGTGTAGGGGTTTCTGAAGGTTGGCGGTCGTCTTTTTAAAGAAAACTACTGGGACATCTCTGCACCTTACTTCGTCTGTTGCCCATAAGCTACACGACCCCAGGAATCCTAGAATAGAGAATTTAGTGGCTCTGCTTGCTACTGGAACTCCAGAAAAGGGTGGTAGCAGACCGAGCTGCTCAATTTCCAGGTTGCACCTGGGTCGCCGACTGCAGCTTATGCTAATTGATTCTCCTAGCTACCCGCGTAGGGTCTCTAGGAGCCCGCAGGCAAGATTGCCTTTTCCTTTTCCCTTTTCTATTCTTTCCTTCTTTAATTTTATCAGAAGACTCGAGACTCGCAGCCCGCCCGTTTTCTCCAAAGTTTCGCCGGCAGCTAAATTTGCTCCCTCTTCCCTTGCCCAGCCTGCCACGCTTAACTTCTTGAGTTCCGGGAGCCGGTTCAGTAACTCTGAATTCATTTTTTAAGTGGCGTCCCTTGTTTTTTTTCCCTTTTAACAAGAGGTGCAGTTTAACACGCGAACCTGTAACGCGATCCATGCGTTTACATATCGTCGGTGAATTAAAACAACAACATCTTCTAGGAAAATGAAAGATGGGTTGGGTAAGGAACTGATGGGGTGCAGAAAGGGAAGTCAGGGAAAGAGAAGCACCCCCCCACCCCTCACCGCGCGCGCGCCGGGTGGTGCACCCGGGCTGCGCGCCCAGCTCGTAATGTCCTCAAAGCCAGCAGGTAGACATGTCAGTTTTATTACTCTATACCCTGCAGCTTGCTGTTAACACGATGAAGGCGTTTCTCCCGTTGACTTTTCTGTATCTCTCCCTTAACGCTCGCAGGTGCAGTGCTTTGCCCACTGACCCCCCGCAACTCTGATAGCTTCTGGAGCGGGATGAAGGTGGTGGGGCTGGGAAATGTCCTCTCACCACTTAAGCTCCAGATCCAAGGTGCGCAGCGTCTGTTTGCAAAGGGATTTCCCTCTCGCTTGTTTAAAGTTTGGGGAAGCCGGGCAGGCTGGAATTGTCTGTTCAGGTATCCTGTTGGAGCTCTTATCCCTTCCTCCGTAGGTAGAGGATAAAATCTCTTCATTGTGTTCCAGGGGAGCAAGTGTGCATCTAGGGGGTTAGTTGCGTATGATGCAGGTTTTGTTGAGATTTTCTGGGTGACCTAGGCTGGGCTCTGAGCGTGTGCAGCGAGCAAGGGGTCTCACTAGACTGGACAGCGGTCTTGGTGTGCTCATTCAGGGTAGAATGGCAGGAATGGCCATTCCACTTTCCCGCCAGTCCAGGGAATAGAAGATGGAGAACCACTCTGGCCCAAGGGTGGACGGCTAGTGCCTGTCACAGTGTGGCCTCTACCACCATATAAGGTGCAGCGTTCTCCGCACAGACTTCCTGGAGCCCAAGGCGCATTGCTCCAACTGAAGTTGGGCAGCTGCTTTCCTAGTCCCTCACCTGGTGTTTGGGGCAGCTTAGTTAAACTACGAAGCGGGCACTATAAGTCACCCCTGCGTTACCCTAATGTAATCTGCTGCCAGCCCTTTGGCTGGAGGCAAAACTTCGGGCTTTTCAGAGCCTTGCAAAAAGGCGCACACCTCAGGGGCTCTCAGCCCCGGCGCCTCCCGCGCAGTCCAGGCTTCTAACTCTTTGTCTAGCCCTCTGGGGAGCCTCCGCCAACTCTTGCTAGTGGGAGGGGAGGGAGAGCTGGTAGGGCCACCGAAGCCTTTATCATTCTAAATACAAGTAAACTTAGAAATCTGGAGGCCTAAGAGGTTTTTTCTTTGGGGGGGGGGCGCTGTTACTGTAAGATAACGATCATATTCATTAAAATTTTAGGAAGGGGGATTGGAGGCCTAAAATGCATTTCACTTTTTAAGGTGTTGAGGTGATGAGATGTTGGGACTTATATATCACTGCTGTCCGCCCTCTGGACACCTCCCACTTGTATCCTGCAGAGATAGGTGCGTAGGAGTGGGCTCACTGGGTCTGAGAATGGTCCCAGTTGAGTTCTGGAGGATGTTTGCATACACACGCGGGACTGAGAATGCCTGGATCTCCCGGCAAGGCTTGCAGTCTCGGTGGGGGCTGCGCCAGACCATTCAAGCCATCCAGGATTTGGCTGGGTTTGGTTGCTAAGTTGGGCTCAATTATCACGTTAATTCTAAAGAAATTAGACCTGGATAAATGGCCTTTGAATTCAAAGAAATAACTCGGTGTTGATTTACATAGCCACATTAAGAACCCCCTTCTCAATAGGAGACATTGGTGGAAAAAAATTTCTGCTAGCTCTTTTCCTCATTCAGCATAAAATTTTCTAAAATTCTCTCTCTCTCTCTCTCTCTCTCTCTCTCTCTCTCTCTCTCTCTCTGTGTGTGTGTGTGTGTGTGTGTGTGTGTGTGTGTGTGTGAATGGTATGTGTGTATAAGGAAAGGGTACCTGATATTCTAGAGCTCAGAAACCTCCTTCCCTCCCCCAACTCACACACCTGTAAAGGCTCCAGGGAAGGAGAGAAAACTCCTCCTTTCCATTTGTTGACCCAGGCTAATGATGGCACCTTCAGGAGTAGCCCAAAGAACTAGGCTAGGCAAGAAAATGCTGAGACCTTGTTGGTACTTTCTCTAGCAATGAAACTGTAGTGCTTATGTTAATATTGCCCTCTTATAGGTTCCTCCGTATGAAACTTAAATGTGGGCTTACCTATTATATGTTCAGAAGGAAGAGTCACTGGAATTTGGGGATGTAACCCTTTCCTGGGTCCCCAAAACAGGCACCTGGGACTGACCTCCAGCAGGCTTCATTGGGGTTTTCAAAAGTGTCTCATTTGAAGAATATTAACTAAGCAAGTCTCAGCCTAGAGGCTTCTGTTGTAGACTTTTTAAAACCTGAGATTTCGTGTTCTTAACTAGGTCCTCAAACTCAACATCATCTCACTTCTCCCTGGACTCATTTCTGGATGTGTTTGCACCCAGAGCTTTCTTACTTGAGAGAACCCAGTGACAACAAGGTTGAGAATAGCTCTGTTCCCCACCTCTTGGTTCGGGGTTGTGCATGAAAACCTGTTTGCCTATCTTTCCTCCCTTTCTCTTCCTCCTTCCCTTCCTTCTCTCTTTCAGCCTTTGGCTTGTCTCTTTCAGCAAACATTGGACCCAACCTCTAATACATAAACATTTTTCCCCCTCAGCCCAAGGAAGAAGAGGGTGGAAGAACTCTATAATGCTTACTTAAACAGTCAGTTTTAAACACGATAAATGCAGATGTTTGTCTTTTCAATACATAGGCTCAACCAAGGCTGACCTCCCTCAGCCCTTTATCTGCCCTGCTGGGAAGCAGAGCAGAGCAAAGGAAGATGGGAAGGAGTATCAGAACTCAGCTTTCATTTACTGTCTTTGAAAAGCAGGACCCCTGACCATAGAAGGGTAAATGCAGTCCTAGAGTGGCAGGGAACCAGCATCAACAGGAAATGGCAGACTATTTTTAGGCTTAATAAGGAGTTAATATAGCTGCCCAGTGTCTTCCGAAATGCCTGGAAGCATCTCCTGTTTAATTCTTTCATCTCTTCATCAGCAGTAACAATAATAAAGTCATAGCAAGTGTCTCTGTATGAAGAGAGAGCCAGACTTGGCACAGCTCTTCAGGGAAACCTGGATGAAAAGCATCCTCTTGTTATAATGGAAAGCAAAATGTAAGTGAAAACGTTTTTCATTGGTGAGAAAGAGGCATGTTCTGTGTCTGACCACCTCCACACATATATAAATATATCTATATGTATATATACATATAGATATATATGATTTTCTTATCTGTTCACAGACACTTCTTATTTATTTTTGGAACATCTCAGTGAATAAGAAGACGATTTATTACTCATTCTTTTTAAATAAAACTTTTCTTAGAGGACCACAGATTTGCCAGCCCTTGGAAGTCGCGATTGAAAAAAAAAAAATCTTGGAACTGCTATTGTGCCAGTTCTCCTGCCTTTTGTTCAGAAACAGATTTCCTCTCCGCGAGTCTAGGGGCTAGGATCCTTGTCCCTTTCTACCCTGGGGAGAAAACATTTTCCCCGTGTTGTTTTCAATAATTTTATGCGCAAAAATGTTGCTTGCCATCTCCATGTCCTCAAGTGGGGCTCCTTCCCTCGGAGACTCAAAGCCCTTGTTTCTCTTAAATACACCGAGAGAGCGTGTCCATTTGGTAAGCTAGCATTTGACTTCGCCATCTTCGGAAGGCAGAGACTAGAAGAGATTATTTATCTATCTATCTATCTATCTATCTATCTATCTATCTATCAATTTATTTATTTATTTATTTATTTATTTATTTATTTATTTATAGTTAAGAATAGAGTGGGCTAAAGAGGATGAGTGTGAACCTGCTTTTGTTGTTATCCCTGGCTTGTAGATTTTCTTGTTCGTTAGGTGCCACAGCACTTTAATGCTAGTTTCATAACAAATCAACAAAATTAAAACTAACAAAGGCAGTTCTGTTTGCTGGCCGCCCCGCAGTGGTGAGTATTTACTCTTGGGGGAGGGGGTGGGGTGGAGGTGGGTGGGCTAGACCTGCCAAAGCCGAGCTCCATTAGCTAGTCTCTTACTCTATGCCCTCCTCCCCTCAGCCTGCTTCTCTCTCGTACCCTCAGCATCACACTGACCACTTCCATAAGGTCGTAATAGAAAAACTTCATCCAAAAATTACAAAGGGCCACCTCTCCCGAACAAAATGAGCTATTCTTCACTGACAAGATTGTGTAGCTCAAAAGTGTTGGGCCCAACAATTAAAAAAGCAATGGTAGCAATTCAGGATGCCAGGCGAGCAGTCCCAAGCAGGCAGGCTGGCATCCGGGCTATCTGTGAGCCTGGGGTGAAGGAAGGGGCGAGGGGCAGTAGCCGAGAAGGCCGAACGCCTGCGCCCGCAGCTGGCTCCCACGCGCCGGCGTCTGCGGGAAGTCAGAGGCTGGATAATGGAATTCAGCAGGCAGGGATCCTCGGAGAGCCAGCCAGTGTCTTGTACAGATTTGTAGAGAAACCCTCACTGTAATTAAAACCGTACAGTCAGATTAATTCAATGTGTTGCTCGGCAGCATTTTTAATAGTAAAAATCCGCTTTAAAATTGAATTAGGGTCGAATAAATTTTCTGCGAGACTCGCCGAATTTGCCAGCTTTCATTGAAGCCAGCTAGGGTGGATTTAGGCAGTGGCGCCCCTCCCTCCCCCCAGAGTTGGAGGTGGGGTAGGGGTTAGAGGCGGGTGTTGATCAACAAGGGGGCCGGGTTGGTCTCTAGACTGGGCGGCAGGAGCCCGGCCCAGGGGGGTCCTCACTGCCTGGGGCTAACTCTCTGATCTCAGGGGGCAATGCACAGACTTCTGACACCCAAGGCCTCCCCCAGTCTTTACCACCCTTTCTGCGAAGTTCTTGGCTCTTGAGAGGTGAAGGGGGTAGGGAAGAAAGAGAACTCTACTGTATCTTGAAGCAATTTCTCAGTGTGTGTTTCCGCGTGTGCTGGAGGTTGGAGCCCTCTCTGGCCGCCTGAGTGGCAGACGAAAGTCCTGGCTCTCAACCCACCCCCACCCCCCCAGCTCGCTTCACTTCTTGAAAATCTTCCAAAAATTAAGGGTAATATTTCAAGCATGCTGTCAAAATGTCTCCCAAGCTTTGATTTGGCTGGCCGCCCCCTCTCCCTCCCTTCCCAACCCCACCTCGCATCCTTCGCTTTTCACGTGGTTGTGAAGTAGATGTTAGCGTTGCGATGTTTTCCCCCTCTGAGGTTAGACACCTCAGAGCTGAAGACTTGCTTAAAGTTCCTGCAAGAAGTGCCTGAGCGCTAATGGGGAGGCACTCACTTGAAATAGGCCTGGGGTGGGAGAAATGGGGTGGAGAACTGGATCACCTCTTTCTTGAAGCTAAAGGGGCTTTTAGGGGCCCAGAAACAGTCCGAAGCTCCCCACCCCCTCCTCCCAAAGATCGGGACTCAGCACAGGCTTCTTGACGTACTCTTACAAGAGCAATCGGGTGCAAACCTGGGTCGCAAATTCCCTAACAAGTTATTCACATCATCAGGCCTGGGAAAACAAAAACCTCTGTGGGTCCCTGTTCCTCAGGCAACAGCGCGCAGACGCTTTAATTGCTGCAAATTGTCACTCTGTCCCCTTTTCATTTTCTCACTCCTTCGTTTATTTTTAGTACACTTCAAATGCCTACACACTTTCCTAGTAAGGAGAGCAGAGCAATTATTGCCTTTGCCTTTAGGGCCTGCTTTGCCAATCACTGAACGTGGATAGAGTAAACAGGGCGAAAAGCCAGGCGCGTTATTGGTCTTGCTTATTTCAGGTGGAGGGTGGTAAATAACTCTCCCTACCGCGTCACCCCTCCTCCCCCTCCTTCGGTTCTTGGGTACCAATTACCTGGAAGAAAGGAGCTGTGCGCTCCTCCCTTGTGCTCCTCATCACCACTTCGTGCACGCCAAGTTTTACTCTCAAATCCAGCGGATCCCGTCAGAATTGACTGGGTCCACAGAGAGTTGTTAGGGAGAAAAAAGAACTCTATGGAGACCCAGATCTTAATTCTGTCCTTGACTAGAAAGATGCATCCTGAGAAGGAGAGGAGGCACTGTCCCTCTTCCCCGCCCCCCACACTGGGAAGTGGGGCCCTTTTTCTCCTGGAGCTCTGTAAGGGCACAGTACAGACCTCCAAGAGATCATCAAGACCCTCTTTTAGATTGACCTGGGGCAGTTTGGACACTGCCAGGATGACTATTTTTCGATGTACTAGCTAGGAGTTCTTAAGAGTGAACCTTGAGTTTCGAGATGTGTGTTGCCTTGGATTCTACTGAGTCCTGTATCAAACCCTACGTCTTCTATTCGCGTCCTAGATTGGGGATGGGCAGGGAGGCAGGTGTCTGTAACCCACAGCGGCCTAGGGGGGTATCCGGCATACTGTGGATGGATCCGAAACAAATCAGCTCGGGATTAACTTGTCTGTCTGCTGAATTGTCTCCAACTGCTAAAGCTGCATGGGTCGCACCTGCCAGGGCAGCTTCGGGTTACTAGCTGGTGCTGAGATACAGACCTTGTCCCAGCTCCGGCAGGACGGACAAGGCTGGCTACCTGTTAGGGTGCCGAGGGTCACTGGCTGGACACCTTAAAGGAACACAGCGAGTTTAAACTGTGCTGTTCTCTCACACACCCTCGTCCCCTCCTATTTCTTTCTTCCTTTCTTTTTGTGAAAACATTTACAAGGAACCTAATTTCAGATTGTGGAAGTAAATTTTACGGTAGGATATATTTTACAAAACATGTAATCTTTGCAGGCCGGAAGACTTTTAATTAAAACCTTACTTTGACAAGTTGAGTTTCAAAGCAAAGTCACACCAGCACGGAAGGCTAATTCATATTCAAGATATAGTCTGTAATTCAAGTTGTTTGAAAACGCGGGCCAGTCGGGACAACGCTCTGCTGGGCTGGTTACCTGCCCAAGGGCCTGTGGACTCTAGAGTCTATCTATAATGGAGCTGAATAGAGTACCTACTTGTCTACTCGAGGGAGAGAGAGAGAGAGAGAGAGAGAGAGAGAGAGAGAGAGAGAGAGAGAGAGAGAGAGGCCCTAGAGTACCTTTAAAGTCCTTAGAATAACTCCAGAAAGGGGGGGGGGGGTCAGGGAGACCCTAGTGTACTACAGACTCCCAAGGAGAAAGGTTCTGTTCCCTGAGATGGGAGACCTTTGAGAGAGGCCCCCTATCTTACCTGGTCCTGCTGACCAATACTAGAGAAAAGGAATTTCCCATAGGACCCCATTCCTGGTGATCCCAAACCTGTGGTGTGGTGGTCTGTCTGTCTAACTGATTAATGGGCACAGCCCTCAGAGTCCTCGTGGAAGAAGCTCTGAGTGGCACCGCATTTAAGTAATTGCCCTCAACAATCTTCAGGAACTGATCAAATCAGAGAGGGTTAGCTTCTCATGGGAAGGAAATCTCTCTCCCCTCTCCTTTATCCTCTCTCCTCTCTGCTCTCTGGGCCCCTTCCTCCTCATTCTGTTGTGGATGGGAAGGAGTCTGTAGGTACTTGGGGTCCACAAATATGAGACAAAGAGATTTCGTAGGGCTCTGGGGTTAGAAGGGGAGGTCCCAGGAAATAGCATTTTCAGAGAACAAAGCTGTGGCTGAGGCTGGATTTTCTGGTTCTGATTTGGAGTCCACACCTCAAGTGTTCCTCTTCAGATGCCTAACCTGCTGATGTAGAAGTCTACCTTAGAAAGAGGCCAGGCTGTGGATTTGATTCGTGTTGGTTTAATTATCCTTGAAATAGCAGGAAAATCTCTTCTCTTATCCAAGCCACCCACAGCACTGGGAAACAGGGCCGTGCTTCAATTGGTAGCAGTAAAATAATTGATTGAATGATAGGCTCTTTTTCTTCCCCTATATTTCATTTCAAACACACTATTATTTTCCTATTTCTTAAAGGATGGATGTAAGTCTTTTACAAGAAGAACACCCCAAATCCAAAATGTTCAAGGAATATTTTGGGCTGGGTTGTGGCACACACGCCAGGCCTGCAGCTTTGTCCTAGCCTTCTGTGGCTGAAGTTAGCACTCTGGTTTTATTGGTCTGGTTTACTAAGAAAGCTTAATATTTTGCAAAGACATGTGCAAAGCACAACTGTGGGGGAAAAAGGTAGTTATTGTGGACAGAAGTTGCAAGAAAGCATTTCTGAAGAGTGAGTGGATTTCTCCTTTTTTGTAAATGGACATGACTATTGAATGATATATGTGGTGTGCGGACCGAACAGTGGCCAAATACCAAATAAGATCTCAAAGTCATCTTTCCGTGCCTCACATTTTGAAGGGTTGTAGTCACACTTTAGTTCTGTTGCACTTTTTTTTTTTGAGGCATGTTATAGTTGAGGGTCTTAATGGAAGGTGGGAAAATCAGGGGAACTGCTGGCATTGTTCTAAGCATCACACTGTGTGAGCTGAGCATAACATCCTGGGTACCTGACCAAGTTCACTTGCAGCTTAATCCAATGTTGGAACTTGTGAGTTGCACAGAAAGGGGAAGCTGTAAGTAATAATCCCCACCTGTTTTACTGCAGCCATGAGAAGTAGTTTTCTTGTCATGGGGTGTGAATCCCCTTGGACAGAGGTGTTAGAGGCCCACTTTAGGCAGCAAATTCTGGAAGGACAATATGATGGGAAGAGGATGAGGAAGGTGGTTCATAATGGCCAGCAAGGTCTACAGCCAGGGCAGGCAGCAGCTTTGGTGTGCAGAAGGGGTGGACAGTAATGTTTCCCAGCTGGCCCACCCCTTCTGTGGGAATCAACCCAGGAATCAACCTCATCATCCTCAGCTTGGAAGCAGCCAGGAGAGGCCCAGACAGGGTGGAAATCAGGCCACTTATCTACCTTTCTTGTCCTCTGCCTTTCTATAATTAGCCCCATTTCACAGATGTGAAAGCTAACACATGGGTCTCAGCCCACAGACCTCTTTGGTGTCTGGGCGAAGGTGAGAGATGGAGCACAGGTGTTCCAGCTTCCTATCTCCCTGGTAACCGTGTGTGACTCGGGACAGGGGTGGGGAAAGAGTGGGGTTGGAGGCTACTTTTCTAAGACAGACACACAGGTAATGATTCTGGTTTTGTGGGGCTCATTTGGTCAACTAAGGAGATGGGAGTTTTCATAGGACAGATGAGGCATCAGTGATCTAAGTCTCCCCCCCCCCGCCCCCCCCCCCCTCAGCGAAGGAAGACAGCAATCTTAGGCTTTCAGTCAGGCTCCTGAAATGCCTCCTCTCTTCTGACTTTAACTTTTTCTCAGATTCCGAATACTTTAACCCTTGCTTGTAGTAAATGTATTTATAGTTCTAAAATGTGCCTCCCACAGAGATCTTCACTATCTAGAAGAGGATCAATACTGAAACACTCTTTATTTTTAAAGTGGGTTTTAAAGGCCTATTGTGGGGGAAATGAGATGTCAATGTGACCCTGAGGCTTAGGAAAAGCAGGATTCTATTGGTGGCAGCCCTAGGGCTGTGCAGGAGTGGGCTCATGTGTATACCTTTGCATGCAAATCCTAAGGCATGCGCATTGTATCCCTCCAGTACCCACTTCCGTCTAGTAGCTGCGACCAAGCCTTCCAGATACGCAATAATTGGGCTTCCTTGTTAAACAAAGGTTTCCCCAACCACCGCCTGCTCCCAAGGTTCCCAGCCTCTAGGGCTACTTACTCATCCCTCTGCTCCCCACTCCTGCTTTGCCCTCTTGAGCCAGACCTTGGGCTTGCACACTAACTTCTTCAAAGGCCCCCCAAATTTTAGGACTCAATGTATCCCTTTCCACCATCATTCCTTTTATATTGATTGGCTTTAAAGGATATGAAAACCTACTTTCCTGTTAGTTGTAGGGCTCCTCCTTTACATCTCCCCATACAGTGAGCTTAAACATATGAACACACACACACACACACACACACACACACACACACACACACAATCACTTCCCAATGGATCCGATTTGACAGAAGGGTGTCAAAACCACTGCTCTCCAGCCCGAAACCATTGCTGCCTAACCCCCTCTCCAGCCTCCCAGGCAGTGTTGATTTAAGTTGAAAGCACAGGGCATTATGGGCCAAGAACTGGACAAGCACTATGGGTGGTCACCAGCCAAACGCATTCCCTGCAAGCCAGAGCTGGGGTTGCTAAGAAGCCTGTCTGGAGTCAGCCTCGCCATATAGGTGTGTGGATGATGCTCTTAGTCCCCCATGTCCGAGCGTCTTCATAAGCGCCACCCCGGGTGTCCAAGACCCTTCAACATAGGTGTAAAGACTTCAGAGATCCCTCGCCTGGAGTAGAGGAATGGCCTTTTTCAGAAAGACACCTTTGTAGGCCAGAAATAGTCACCAGTGCGTTGGAAGTCTCCCTCGGGAACTCTTGGGGCTTCTGATGGAGCTGGCCCAACTGCAGCAGCTTCAACCGCACCCCCTGCGCTTGGGGCCTCTCAGTTAGCTCTTTCTTTCTGGTAGACGCAGGTAGCGCTCCTCCAGCAGTGACTCTCGGTTTACCTGCAGAGCCAACGGATTTGTGTTTTTCTACCAGAACCTCCTGCCCCTGAATGTCCCTTCCCCCTCACCCAACCTTCACCAGAAGGACGAGAGGGGGATTTGATTCTCTGATAGGACACAAATAATTATTGCATCATGTAACTTCCTACATCTTGGCTTTAATTTTCACTGAACCAAACAAAGATATTTGCAATTTTAAAATAAGCACTCGATTTAATAAATGGGAACATTGTACAGGGAAGACTGTGTGCCCCCGCCGCCCCCTTCAGCAGACGTTATTAGCTCTGACAGCATGCCGCTCAGGTTTGCGAGAGGATTTTGTAAAGGGATGACAGACAGGAAGGCCAGCAATCATGGACTCCTTGGCTGAGGCTTTTTTTTTTCTTTCTTTCTTTTCTTTCTTTCTTTTTTTTTTTTATCAGAATGTTCTGTTCGATGCCATTTATCCTTGATGATAGAAAATTGCGCTGTTGCCAGGACGCTGCCGCCGCCGCTGAAATAGAGGGCAGGAGCCGCGTTTCCATTTTCCGGCTTGAAAGCTATTCAAATGAATTTGCAGAGTGGGGGGAAAGTCTAGCGATAAACAAATGAGAATAAATCGAGTTCCCCTTTCCATTCTCTCCTTTAAGTGGATAGTTCTTCATTTCCCATAGAAAGAATTTTGTTCATCAGTGTTTGGGAATATACCTGGGAGATCAGGGAAGCCGAAGCAGGATTTATTTTGATACTCTTTAAGTGAGTAACTGCATAAACATTTAAAAAGAAGTGTGTGTCTAAATACACATGAAGTATAAGAATTATATATCCATAAATCACATGCATGCTGATCTTCACACAACTCCAACTTCAATGTTAGGTAAACCCAGGAGCATTTCAGTGGAATATAATTTGCAAGCAACACTACTTGTTATGCATATGGACCTCTCTCTCCTTACAAATCTAATGTTGTTAGGTGGGGAAACAGTTTAGAGCCCTCTCCACCGTGTTATGTATTTCAGGATACTTTGCTTTGGTGTGGGGGTGGGGGTACAACCTAGCTAATTTAAACGTTTTCCTCTCTAAGTAAAGTTAACCAAATAAAAGTCACTCTGTTATGTGTTTTTTAGTTATTTTTCCAAATGCATCTTTCTTTATAAATTGAGGACTGCAAGTTGAAAGAATTAGTTTAAAGAATTGGTGTACTGTGCCTCTAAAGGTCTAACAAAGAGACGGAAACCGGCAGGTCTCTCCTTTAAATTTGGGATACTTTGCTAGTTTCCAAAGATCACTGTTAAAATGTGACATTTAAAAAAATGAAAATCTAAGAACTACAACCCTCAACCAACCACTCTCTTTCCCTTCCTTCTTCCTCCCCTCTTCCTCCCCCTCCCCCATGAGGGATGACAGGATGAAACAACTTCCATTGAATTCTAACTCTGATGTTGTTCAGTAATAGGGGAGGTTAGAGAATTTCTAGCAATACAAGGACCTTTGAAATGTAAGAACTTATCATATCTGAGAGTCAGCTGGTATTAAGAAACAAAAGTCACATTTTAGATCGCCTTTAAAAAAATGTGAGTTCATTCTGTCTCCCAGACGACGGTGTTTTTAGGTACATAGATGTTTCCAATGACAAACCAAAGGTGGGTCAACCAGGGCTGCACAAAGGGGGGAAAAAAGGTGAGGTTTTGAACCTTTCCAGTAGGTGTTCCAGGCAGCTATAATGTCTGGTTACAGATGGCAGAACAATTCAAGTTTAGCTAAAAGAAATTCCCCGTCAAAATAGTAGCACAATAACGAGAGAAAAGTATGCTGCCAGGTAAAGCCAAATAAAAGGAGGAGCTGGCCTTATAGAGTCGAATGAGCTTGCATTTATTGTAGGGAAAAGCAGCTGGGGGGTGGGTGGATGGAGAGTGTTCAGGCACATGGAGTCCCTCTCCCAAGTTCATGGCCGGATGAAGAGCCCTACTTGACAGTTTTCCCACCTGAGAGAACTCAAAAGGTTCTTCAAAAGAGAATTTCTCCTCCAGAGGGAACCTGGTGCCTCAGAACTCCAGGCGTTGTGGAGGATGCTACAGAACCTGGGACCCCTTTCCTAACCTCTGTACTGCTTGTGCTGGAAAGGCATTCCAAGCCCCTGGGGACCCTCAGGCAGTACGTTCAATAGGGGGTGAAACCTCCCAGAGTGCCCAGGCTGGGCCTGTCCCCTCCTAACGTCGTGGGGTATCTTCCTCTTAAGAGACTTCTTAGGCTTTGGCTTTGGAGCTTGTCTATGGTGTGTGATCTCCAGCTGGAGGAGGTGGAAAGTGGTTGACAGGAAGACCAGGCCTTGGATCGCTAACCTAAGGGAGCCTGGAGGAGGCAGGGTTCCGCTGGTCGGTTGAGTTAGGCATTGGTCCTTCTTGTTATGTCTTGGTGCAGGTAGGCCAGTAGAATTGCGGAAAAGTTGAGTACTGGAACTGTGTAGCCGAGAAGATGGGATCATTTCCTAGGCTTCGAGAATCCCCCTCCGCTCCCCCCGCCCCACCCGCCAGTGCGCCCCATTCCCATGATCCTGCTTTGCAGGGAGAGAACGGAGTCCACTTATAACCGCTTGTTTGAGCTA
Organism: Peromyscus eremicus; assembly: GCF_949786415.1. Lineage (NCBI taxonomy): Eukaryota > Metazoa > Chordata > Mammalia > Rodentia > Cricetidae > Peromyscus > Peromyscus eremicus. Next base: position 199,334 of record NW_026734799.1, on the reverse strand, counting down.
CACTGTGGTGCGCCCTCTTCCAGGTAATGCAGCTAAAATCAGTCAAGTTTGGAGGAGGGAAGTGCTCTCCACCCCCATCCCTAAGGGGTGTGTAAGCTAAGCATTACAAATGAAAATTTTTCTTCACCTTCTGAGATCCCAGGAATATGGACTTGCCTTTTTCTTCAACAAAAGAACACGCGCTTCTGAAAGGCTGCAGAACCACTCACCCTTTAGGGGTTCCAGTATCCAGGAATGTCCCATGTGGCGGAAACACAAAAGCGCAACATTTTGATATTTTAAGAGATTTTCTCCCCTTTTAAATCCTTCTTGTAAATGCCTGGTTGTAGCGACGTGAAAGTGCTTTCCTGTGAAAACATGCAGCAGGGTTCCCCTTCCTTTTCATGTGCACTAGCAGCGGCAAAAACATTCCAAATGAGCTGGAAGGTCATTATGGAGACTATTAAGACATTCGGGGTCGGCCTCCTCAACTAGCCAAAGTCTTGCCCTAGAAAAAGAGAAAAGAAAAAGCAACTGCGTTGAAAAGGTACTTTAAATTCTGCATTTTCCTACCAAATTCCAAATAACTTTTTCACAATTAGCTAACCCTCACGCTATTATTAACCCACCCCCAGTAAGCTTCACTTCACCTATGTTCTGGGACTGAGTTTATACTTAGTGCCTAACTCTCCAGAGCTTGGAGGTGCCCTGCAAACTGTGAAGAGTCCCACTAATCCTACTTGGATCTCAGAAGGCAGATCATAGCAGACATCAGGTCACCACTCCAGCTCTGTGGGAAAGATGAGCCCCATTTATTTTTCTTTCATTACATTCCTTCTTTCCTTCCTTTCTGCTCGCATATCTTGCTTGCATTTAGAACATCCACCCCCAGTTGACAAACTCGGAAGTATGAAGATGACTATGAATAAATTATGGTGTAAAAGCAGGGCAGTTAAGCCTGGATGGAGTCACTTTTTGTCCTACAGATCTAGAGAGTAGAGTTCACGTATTCACCATGCCTACCTGGTTATTTCCACAAGTCCATGCTCCCAAAACACAAACTCCACAGGAACTTATTGCCTGAAAACGAAGAGCTGTATTTTCTTCATTTGTTTTTTAACCCCTAAATCCTGGAAGCACAGAATAATGATAGCCAATCTTAGAACATTTAAGACTTAAAGATTAGAAGACTATATTGACAATTTCAGATTTCAAGTCTGAGTGCTTTGGCTAAGCAATGCTTAGGAAATGACAGATGACTAAAAGAACTGCCAAAAAGAAAAAGAAAAAAACCCAGACTGTATAAAATGAAGAAGTGCGATTTGTGTGTGTGGATGGCTTTGAAAAAAATGATTATTGCAGAACTCATTCAACCCAAATGTGTCCCTAAACAAAAAAGTACAGGAGTATTTTATACTATCTGATTTTTATACATATAACACAGTATTTCACTGTGCTTATGTGTGCACATACAGGTAAATTTTATAGCATGTTTCAAACTAGATCATTCACACAACACACACACACACACACAGTTAATCAGCTTGTATAGGTAAATATGGCTGAGCTACATACACACTCAAGTGGTATGTACATAATCATAAGCATTTGTGCTATCTACATATCCTAGCCCTCATTTCCTAATTTTCTGCCACTACTGCAGCATTCTACTGCAAGAGGCTGCTTATGAAGCTGTAGCTCTCACAAGCTGCCTTTGGAGTCTGCAGCATGGAAGGAACATATGCAGATATTTGAATCGGTTTTCTAAAAAAATGAGGTTCTGCTGCAAATCCTCATTATTAAAGTTGGTTTTTATCTAACCGCAACAGGCCAGCCTTGACGACAGCTCAAATCACTAGCAGCCAAGCTACCTAAACCCTTTTGCAAGCAGGACAAAGTACATTAAATTGCTGCGAACCAAATATGCTCTTCGGAGATGACTTTGCCCACTGGTTTGGGAACAAAGCTTGGAAAGCCATCTACAGTAGAGAACGGGAATTCAGGGAGAAAGAAGCTGAAAGGAAGAGAACAGTGCTCATGGTTACTGAGGGGGAGGACTCTTGTGTGGCCCTAGTGTGTCTCATGAATTGCTGAGAATATTTCCAGATGCAGTGTTTTCTCTCATCCGCTCCCTCTTTTGGATCCATGCTTCTAATTCGGGTTCTAGAGAACTTGCAGTGGGCACTGTCAAGACACTTCTTCACAAGGGGTTGGGGACATTTTGTTTGAACATAGAGACATAAACATTGCATCAAGAATCACAGGAATGCTCATCTGGGTGATGTGTAGCTGAGAATATCTTGATATATGACCTGACTGGTTCACTGTCTTTAACTTATGGCTTAGCGGAGCTCTGAGTTCACTTTATAACTTGGCTTTACACAAAACTTGAAGTTAAGACTTTCTCCAGGAAAAAGCAACAAATGTTGGTTACTTGTTAGTCATTAAACATGGCAATAAACATTCCATCTTAATTAGAGTTTTGTTAGAAATGGCAATCTGTTCAGTCCTCTCTCTCTCTCTCTCTCTCTCTCTCTCTCTCTCTCTCTCTCTCTGTCCCCCAGAATCCCAAGAGTCTAGCACGTCTCATGTGTGTGAGAAGAAAGAATAGACCTCCTTGTCTTTTTAATTAAAGTTTATACAGCTTGTAGAAAGTAGTAATTTTCTAGAAAATTAAATCATTTTAGATCAGTGTAGTTCCACCCTTCTGCCTTTTACATGGTTCTAAGCAAATCTTGCCCTTTAAAAACCATCAATTATGAAGCAAAGATTGCTGAAGAATTCTGAACTGACGATATCAAGGTCTAGGCATCTGATGCTGCCTTAATAAGAGTAGATATGGAAATAGAGTCCACCATGTTTGTGTGGTGTGACAGCCGTGCTAGATTCTGTAGGGTGCTTAAAAAATGTATCAGAATAGGCACAATATAGCTCCATTCCTGGAAATCACATTGCTGTTGCTCCTCTTTATTCTGGGAGTTGTGAGTCATATGGATAAAAGGCTCTCAATCTCTCTCCCCCTCCTTCCTCTTCTCACTCCCTTCCAAAATATGTATTCTTGTTTATTTTATGAGTGTTTTGTCTGAATGTATGTATGTGTGTGTACCATGTGCCTGCCTGATGCCCTGAGCCATCACGTCTCCCTAGAGCCATGTCCATTGTCTTCCCTGGAACTGGAGTTATAGATGGTTTGTGAGCTGAGGTGTAGAAGCTGCAAACTGAACCTGGTCCTCCACAAGAGCAGTAAATGCTCTTAACCACTAAGCAGCATCTCCATCTCCAGAAAGGTCTCTCCTAAATCACTTTTCTAACAAAGGTGAGAATCAAATTTAGCTAGTGGGAATCAAATATTGATCCAAAGGGTTAAAAAAAATGCCAACGAATAGAAGTCATTTCTCTAAAAACAAAAAACTATTAATGCTTACTTTTAGGAGAGTTGCCTAAATTTTTTTCTTTCTTTCTTTTCTTTTTTTTCTTTTTTTTTTTTTTTTTTTTGAGACAGGGTTTCTCTGTATAACCCTGGCTGTCCTGGAACTCACTCTGTAGACCAGGCTGGCCTTGAATGCAGAGAGTTATGCCTTTGCCTTCCAAGTTCTGCATTTAAGGTTCCAGCCAATTTGGTTAGAGTTCTTAGTGGCTTCCTGTTGCCTCCTGAGGAAAGACAAGCTCCTTTTTCTGGAATCCCTGGGAGGTAGTAGACTATTCTGAGAAGCATGGACTCTGAATCCTGACTGTTATGTAATACTGAACAAGTTATGTTACTTTCCTGAGCCACAGTTTCCTTTCAGAACAATTGGAAAACTGACCATTGGAATAGAACCAACTGACTGTAAAGTTATACAAGAGAAATGCCCAAAAGTGCTTAGCAAGGTGTGGCATAAAAGGGAATGTTCAGAGAGTACAAGGTAATGCTTAACGTCAACATCAAATTCGGTTTTATCAAGACCTTTTTGGTTATGCTTTCACACGGTTCGCCCCCCTGCTCTAGGAAGCCTCTCTGGCTTGCTGACCACTTGTCTAGCATCTCCAACTCAGCTCAAGTGACATCAGCCCTGCACAACCTTCTCTGATACTTAAAATTAAGTCCTTGCGTTCCAGCCTGTCTAGTACCCATTGCTTGCTTCTTTCATAGCATTTCACAGGTTTTATTGTAATTATTGCTTTCTTTGTCTCCTTCTTTGGAATATAAATGACAACATTTATCTTTTGTAGAGCTCACAACTGAGTCTGATGAGTAGTAAACAGTGTGAAACATTCAGTCTTTTACTTTCTGCTTTGCATGTATTTATAAGTCAGTTGCAATTGGGTGGATTCTTCTAAATTTAATTTTCTCTACATAAAAATGCCATTGATTCTTTAGGGAGATTGGTGAATGGAATACATTATTCCCATAAGTAACTTTGTAAAAGAGTTTTGATCGTGGTGCTTCAGTAAGATGATGTTTTTCAGAACAAACTGTCTTTGGAGAATTTGCTTGTTTAATTGAAGACCTTGTGAACAAGTTGGGTTACCTGTCCACTCCTTGGACACATGGTTCAGGTGCATGGTGATTACAATGATCCATATGGCTATTAATAGTTACATTTAAGCCTTACAATGCCTTGGGGCCCCCAATGAATCTGATTAAGTTATAGCCTTGAGTGAAGGTCCTATGTATTTTTGAAAGTAGTTAATAGAAGAAAATCCCCGTCCTACTGCCCTGGTCTCCTAGCACTGCTGGGTAACTCACTGTACAGCCTAGACTGACTTGAAGTCTTGCTTCTGCTCCTGAGTGTGGGCCACCTAGCCATCTCAAAAGACAATTATTTAACCTTCTCTCATTGGCTCCTTGAATTTGAATAACTCCAATAGAAGTACAGGAAAGCTCCATTATTATGAAAGGCTTATTTGAGGGCAGACCAGGAAAAAATATGTATGTGCAAATTGTAGAACACTAGGTGGGCATGGTGGCTCGTGCCTGTAACCCTAGCACTGTGGTGGTTGAGATAGGAAGATTGCCAAATGTTTGAACTACATCCTGAACTACATGGCAAATTCCAGGCCAGCTAGGGTTCCACTATGAGATCTTGTCTCAAAACTGAATTAAAGCAATTCAAAACAAAATCATGGAATGTTGTTATCTACCATTCAGGTCACGTTTCTACAAGCCAGGGCCAAAGGCTCTTCGTCTGAGATTCATAACTGGTCTGCTTCATATATAGGCCAGAACTCTTGGTAATTATTTCATTAATCGCCAGAAACAGTGGATAGTGGAGTGTTTGAAAGCAGTTTGTTTTCTTAAGAAGATTAACCACCCCCTGCAAGGCTAATTTAATTAGATTGCAAACTCTCTTTCTTCCACTAAAGGAACAGTTAAGCCAATGCCCCATCTTGGATTATTAAGTGTGTTGAAGGCATAAGGTCCACACTATGAGCTTTCAGGATAACTTATAAATATTTGCATTCAGTGGTAAAAAGGATAATTCCTCCCGTTCTGGTCATGCACATTACAATGAATGTTTATAATGTTCCTCCAAAAAGAAAAGAAAGCAACACAAAATTATAAAAGAAGAAGAAATTGTGTTTCCTTGTGAGAAAGTAGAGTTTCCATTGTCAATAAAGAGATCTTGATTTCCTTAGCCTAAGAATGAAGTAGGTGTTTGGTTTGGTTGCATATCCAAAGAATGGGCCTCCCAGAAATCTTCAAAACAAGCCAGGGTTGGGGGGGGTGGGGGGGGTCAATTTTCTTGTTGTCAGCTAAGGTGCTCCTAAGCCCTTTTGCTTACTACCCCAGATAGCTAGCCCTACACTCCCATGTTCCCACGAGGCATTTCAGCTATCTGCTCCTTACAAGGGGGCCCAAGAAAGGAAGGGAAGGGTGAGACAGGAATCCTATTTTAAACTGGAATTTGGACCCTAAGATTAAGAATGGTAAATAGTAAGAAAAACAGTGAGTTTTGCCACACTTGTGGATTTTCATTTCTGTTACCTTGTTGGTGACACTTCCTACTTATACATACTCTACACTTTTCCATGAGTAGGTTTAATAGCAGACATGTAATAGAAAACAAACACTGCCTACACTCATTTCAGATTCAAGCTGTGGAACTGTTCTCAGCAGGCTGACCAAGACATTTCTGCCAAAGAAATATTTGCTAGTGAGTTTTATTATTAACACAGCAACATGCATAAAACCCTCTGTATTTTCTCTCCCCAAGTAGACAATTGGTTCCGAAAAAGGCAATCTTCCTTACCTCAAAGTTAGTTTTTGTCATATAAATATGGCCTACCTGATCCATCTCAAAAACCTGCCGAAGACACTCAGAACAAGCATCTGTAGCCTCCCTTGGCAGACTATCCCCTGTGGTTACTGCAAGTATAGTGTGAAAAATGTTTTATTGTTTCTGATTGGACCTCCCAAGCTTGTCTCTGAATTTTTAGGCCCGAGTACCAAAAAACAAACAAACAAACAAAAACCCACAAAAAAAAAAACCACAAAAAAACTAAGAAAAATACACCTCAAATCACCACATTTTGCTTTCTTTCAGGTTCAAACCCTATAAAACCAGCACATTTTGTACGGTTTCCACCCTAAACTGTAAGCTGGCATGAGATGTTGCTAAATGCTCTACAAAGCATGCACCACCAACCTTGACAACATTTTGGTGAACTTGGCAGTGACTTGGAATGCAGGTGACACGGGCTGAATTCTTAGCAATAGTTTATTGTCGTCTCACTGACCCAGCTTGGAACATAGAGCCATGTTGTTGTCTTGGTAGTCATTCTTACTCTTTCTTCTGACATCTTATTCATATTTGCTTTGTCTTGGATCCTTTCCAACTCTCTTCTCCAAACTTACTCTTGCATGTATCATTCCCTTGGGCTGTGCATTTTGAGGTGAGTCAGATGGATTGGAAAGAATGCATAGGACACTAGATTGTAAGTTTCTTCTGGGCATGTATGACCTCTTACTAACAGTTTAGAGTTTCAGACCAGAATGCCGAATTTTTGTTCTGTGACTATGGCCCTCCACGGTCAGTGCATCTTCATTTCCTAGTGGCTCCCACATAGCAGATGTTCAGTAAGCATTCATTAAAAATCAGTATACAGAACAACTAGATAAATATTTTTGTATCATTTAATGTCCATAAGAGCTGGCCCACTCTGTAGATAGATAACATAGTCTAAGGCCCCTGACTGCTGTTTTTTTTTTTTTTTTTTTTTTGGTTTGGTTTGGTTGGTTTTGTTTTTTGAGATAGGGTTTCTCTATGTAGCCCTGGTTGTCCTGGAACTTGCTCTGTAGACCAGGCTGGCCTCCAACTCAGAGATCCACCTGCCTCTGCCTCCCGAGTGCTGGGATTAAAGGTGTGTACCACCACACCTGACTGTGATTGCTGTTTTTGATGGAGATTGGAACAGTCTAGTCTGGGAGTTTTCATCCTGATTTTACACAAGGCTATTGTGTAGCAGAGTATCCATAGGGCTAAGGAAGGGATGCTACTGTGAACTCAGACAGTCTGAAACTCAGCTGCAGGAAGGCTTTAAGGGAATGGAAGGGTAAGCACTCAGATCCTGCTGTTGTTACTCATTGCTCTCCAGAAGTAGGAACTCCTTTGATAACTAACTGCCAGGAGGAGGCTCCTGGGTGCTGAGAGCAATTTGGGTCAACTGGAATCTTTCAGTCCTAATGCCCCAAAGTCATCAGCATGAGAATTCTTAAGGTTTCTGTGGAAGGAGAAAACTGTCACACACACACACACACACACACACACACACACACACACACACACACAAGCTTTTATGCTACATTTATAATTGCTACTACTATAAAATTATGAGTGTTCTTATTTTAAGAGCTAGGAACCATTTTGACTTGAAGGTACTGTTGACTCTGTCTTCATTAATTGTTTTCTTTACAAAGTTCTCAGAATTTTCCTAGTACTTTATTAGGCTTCTCCTTGGCCCAAGTCCATATCTCTCAGAAAAATGCTTCATGGAAAATTCAGAAGTAGGTGGCTGATATTAGCACATCATGTGTTAGCATTTGTCTATTTGGAGCTGTGACTGAAGTCATGGTGGATATGTTTCCAGTTTCTTTCTTCCTTAAAAAAATCATTCATTTCTTTATTTTTATTAGTGTCTGGGTTTGCATGATGTGTTGTAGGTGTGTGTCCCATGGTGTGCATGCAGAGGTCAAAGGATAATTGTCTGGAGTCAGTTCTCTCCTTCTACCCTTAGATGGGTTCTGGGGATCAAACCCAGGTCACCAGGATTACTCAGGAAGAGTCTTTTCTTGCTGGCTCATTTCGAATCACCTACCCCTGCCATTTCATCTTTTGGTTGTCCCTGAAAGAGCAGGGAAATGCTTTTACCTGAGAAAAGTCAGCTCTGGGGGAGACTGAGCCAAGAATGCACACTTGCTTGCCCGCCCCCTCCAATTCTGTTTTGAAAGTGGATTATCTCTGCCACTTGCTTATCTGATTTCTTCAATCTACTTCTGGCCTCAGGCACCTTGACAGACAGAGGTAAACTATGTGCCTCCTGCTACTGAATTCTATTCCTTAACCAAATGAGGTCAAAGATCCTTAAAGTCCTATCCAGGAAGAATGTTGTCAAATGTATAGAATTTTGGTTTTCTATGCAATTTGGCTAGACATGTGAAGAGTCAGCTTTATCTGCTATAAAATTCCGCATCTGTCTTTTTAGTAGCCAGAATTCAGTTATTTTATCCTTCCAAGTTGCAGTTGTATAGTATGTAAAGGAGAGATAATTACAGTCCCTGCTGCTTAGGGTGGTTGTTAGGATTAAGTGACCTATTACACAGAGTGTAGTCCCATGTGTAGGAAGTGTTCAACAAATGACAGTCATTATTGATTGTTCATATCAAAGACGAGAACAGAAGATTTTCTTTTTAAGCACAATTTCTGAGTGTTTCTTTAACAACACTATTAGATGTCTTGGAATGCATGCATGGAAGAACTGTGGCAGCAATGTCCCTACACCTGGCTGGTCGCATTCCTGGTCCTCCTCCAAATGTCCAGGTTCTGGTTTAACCGGAAGTTGGGACTTGGAATTAGGACATTCTGGCACCTTCTAACAATGTAGCCAGGGCTAGAACGTGGTGGAAGATGGGCGAAGCCTCCTGGTATCAACCTAAATTGTCTCGGGCCTTGCCAGCTGCCCCTCCTACCCAACTTTCCAGGGGTGGTTTTAGAGAGCATGAGCTTACAGCACTGCAGACGGTGGCTGGTGGCCTTGCCTGCTGCCAGAGGCCTTGCTGGGTTCCTGGCCCCACCTCCCAGACTTCCAGTGCTCTTCTGGCTCAACCAGAAGTTCAAGTGTGAGGCGGGCCTGGTGGTATGTGCTGGCCCGGAAGAGTGGGTGGGGTGCAGTGGAAAACACTTGAGCAATGAATGAAGAGGCCCTGGGGAAGTGCATGTGTCTAGGTGTGTGCATACTGGTGGTGGTGTTTGGGTTTTGCTTTTGTAAGTGGGATCTTACTTCATATCATTTATCCCCTCTATGTACTTTAAAACTCTTCAAAGGATTCGATCCCTCCAGGAGAGTGAGGACTGCTGGAGGGAGATACATTGTGAGGAAGGCAGGGAAGAAGTCCAAGTGGATCTTCCTTCCAGTTGTCTCTCTCCTTCATTATCTTTTTCATTTTAGCCTTTCTAGAATGTGCAGCCATTTCTGGCTCTCACAGGAACAGAAGCTGAGGGTCATAGGTTAAGGAGCTTCCAAGTTCTTATCTTTTCATGGTCGCCTGCTCTCCTGAGCCTGTCCTCTGTTTTTAAGACCCTCCTCTTTTTCCTTAGAGTGTAGAGAATGAGAGAGCTTTCAAATTAATACTCAAAGCACGGGGAAGGGGAAAGTCCAGAAGAAAAGAAAGGAGGAAAGCTCTAAAGGAAAGACCGTGGAAAAAGAGGGCAAAGAGGAGAAGTTAGCCCCTAAGCTGCAGACAGGAACCTCAAATCAGTACAGAACAGGCAGAGTTTTTTCTTCTAAATTTCATGAAGTACTTGTCTGAGATTGAAAGGGAAGTGGGATGGAGAAGGAAACTTCTAGGGGAGGAAACCTCTGAAAGCCTGATGATAATGTTGGTTAACACAAAGTACTATGTAACTGGGTCCTTGGGACTCATGCAGACAAATCAGGAGAGTTCAGATTATCTCTACATATTAGTAGTAATGACTAATAGCTTGCTAATATTGCTAACTTTTAATTTCAGATCCATTTCTTGGTGGTGACTGTAAAGTTGTTTTAAACATATGAATTTGATCTATAGATTTACTATTAAACAGGCCTTATTTTTGAAGCATTACTTCAGTTTAACTTGCTTGCTTATTTTTTAGTATATTGACAAGATACATTAATTCTAGGAGTGTCATAACAAAACAAAAAAGTAACTATTGTTATGTATGGAAGTTATAAATTAAGGAGAAAACTTCCAGAATATACAAAGCCAGTGAACTGGAGTCATAGTTAAGAAAAGCCTGTTTCCTCTTACGGGTTGGTAGTGTTTATATGGCACGTATAGTAAACTTTCTAAATGTGTGTCAGCAGGGAAAAACTGCTTTAGAAAGTCGCCCAGCTTTCTACCCCAGCAGGATGGTCCCCCAGCCAGAGCAACCCCCCCCCCCCCGCCCCCAGAACCAGCACAGGGATACCAATGTTTCTTATGTCAAACCAAACTGAGATGGCAAATAATGGGGGGGAAATTCTCAGAACAAAATATTTATTTGTTTTCTAATTTACTCAGCATCTGTCTCCTAGCTGGTACTGTCTTAGAAACCAACTTTGGTTTTCCTCCTAACACTCAGTGTCCTGACAATTGTGATTAAATGTCTTTATGCCCTTGCTCCCTTAGTTGTGTCCTGCCTTACATTTCCTGGGTGTTCAGGCCTCCTCACAGGTGACGTCACTTCATGTGCACACAGCTCGGTGATGGGATATCCTAAATCTGTTACACATTGGCCTCTGGAGTGTTGCCAGGATTCAATGGATCATAAACAATAGTAGCAACAGCTGTGAGAAGAATCCATGGACCAATTTGTTGGAATAAAGCAAAACAGGGCTTTGCCATATGGGAGATCTAGCTAAGATGGGTTTATTAGATGTAGGATGCTTTGCTTGTAGCCTAAGGGCTTTCTGGAGGGAATCTAAAATCTTTTCATTATGCCCACATCATTACCAGATGTGGATAGAGTGAAATAGACCTGTGTGTGTGTGTGTGTGTGTGTGTGTGTGTGTATGTATGTGTGTGTGTGTGTGTACTCATGTGTGTACATATGTATGTAAAGATGGAAAATTCCAGTTCATATATGGACTTTCAGTATAACTTATATTCATTTTCTTATTCAAGAATTTCATCCTGAACTTTCTTAATATTCAGCAAAACTCTTTCACCTTCTGCATCTGAGTAAACTCATGTTCATCAAGTTGTAGGAGCAAAAGAGTGATAAAATATTTGCTTAATAAATAACTGCACAGTTTTATGCTCTAGTGGTAGGCTAAAATGGACCACTTCACAGAACTTAAAAATTCACAATGATTATTGACACTGTTAATCAGAATTTGCCTTGTGAACAGCTCAGGGATCTGTTATATTAAGTTGTCATGTGGTTGCAATCATACCTTTTAACTGCCATCAGAGGTAACTGTCAGCAACACTGTATCTACTCTCCAGTCTATTATGGCTTCAGTCCCCCAGGGTTCCATCCTGAGTCCAGGGCGATTTGTATGGTACACTAATGACCTGCTGATTGTCTGCACAAAAGCGAAATCATACGCTGTTCAGGCAACACAGTGATTCCACACAAAAGCAAAGGACTGTCTAGTGTCAAAATAATACTGTACTCCAACTTTGATAAAGGTTTTTAAACTGACTGCAAGGTACTATTTGGTGCTAAAGCATGTGGCAGAAGTAATGTTTATTCAAATAACTAACAAGTTGGCAGTAGGTAAATTTCAAAGTGTATGTGTGTGTGTGTGTGTGTGTGTGTGTGTGTGTGTGTGTGTGTGTATGTGTAAAGATGCTGTTCAGATATTTCTGCTGATGTTTGGTTCTAATTTTGAAAGGTATATGAACTAGCCTAATACCTTTGTTTCAGTTAGACATTTATTTATAGTTACTATTGATGCACACCTGAAGTAATGTATCTCCAAAGAGTTTTCTTAATAGATTCTGAAAGTATGTGGTGGATACTTTATCAGTCTGTCTACTTATGTATCTACTGGTAAACATGGTCTATGTTTTGCCTCAGTGGGACTGTGGGGGCCAGATGAGGTCATTTCAGTCTCTGTGCAACATAGCCTATCCACAGTGTCCTTCTGGACCTTAGGACACAGAAGCCTGGTCTGGTCCCATCTAAATTCTGTCCTGTCTTTCTTTGCACTGACTCTGTATCTTATAGACTTAGTGTGTGTGTGTGTGTGTGTGTGTGTGTGTGTGTGTGTGTGTGTGTGTAAAGAGCTGATACCTTAGGAGGTTTGTCACTGTGTAGGGATGGAGATCTCTGCTGAGACTCTGACCCAGATTCTAAAGCTTTTTTTTTTTTTTTTGCTGTTGTTTGTTGTTTGTTTTGTTTTGTTTTTTTTTGAGACAGGGTTTCCCTGTGTCACAGCCCTGACTGTCCTGGAACTCACTTTGTAGACCAGGGTGGCCTAGAACTCACAGAGATCTGCCTGCCTCTGCCTCCCACATGCTGGCATCAAAGGTGTGCGACATCATGCCCGGCCAGATTCTGCAGCTTAATCCAAGACTTGGCTTGCTTTGATTGTTCACTTGTTCACTAATTCATTTAGCTGAAGCCTGTTCTTATGTGCCAGCTCTTATGCTAGACTCTGGGATGATAAGAAACAAAATTTAGTCTCAACTATTAAGACCCTTGAGGTCTTGTAGGGTCTAGTGATTGAGGGGCCAGATGATAATTTCCAAATGTTCCACAGATTGTCAAGGATCCTCTAGCTCATCTTGAAAAAAAATGTAAAGAGATGGTGGATTGTGGCAAGGTGGAAAAATTAAGATTTCTCCTCTACACGAGGTCAAGAACCTAATTTGCTTCTGGAATTATATGTAACCTAGACCACAAGAAGCACGGGGCACACATTCTATGAAATATTAGTGAGTTGTCTGAAGTCACTAAGAAAAGAATCTTTGGCAATGGATGGTAAATTACAGATGTCAAGAGGAGGGACTTTGGAGGCAGGAGAGGTGGCTCAGTGCTAAGAGCCTTAGTTGGTCTTCCAGAGAACCTGGGTTTCAATTCCAGTACTTAAATGGCAGCTCACAGCTATCTCTAAATCATTCCCAGAGGCTTTGACATCCTTGTCTGGCCTCTGTGGGTACAAGGCACTCATGGGATGCACAAGTCTACATGAAGGTAAAACACTAACGTACAAATAAAATAAATAAAAAACAGAGATTCACTCAGCACCTGGAAGGCTGAGGCAGGAGGATCACAAAGCAAAGGTCAACATGGGATTACATAGGGAGACCTTGTTTTTAAAAACCTCTAGGGGCAGGTTTCTGAGAATTTAACTGAGCAACCACTCAGATCCCGACTCTCTCAGAATTATCCATCCACTTCTAAACAAATGTGTAGTTATCTATGACCTGTCAGGGCACACGGTGGGTATAGTGGATTCAAAGATAGCCAGGGTAGAAACAGGAAGGGCTCTGGAGACCTTGAACAGGTAGAGGGGATTGCAGCAAAGGCTGTTACGTTGTGGGAAAGGGGAGAACAGCAGCCTAAACTGCAGAAAAGTTAGAGGAGAGGTCAAGGAGAAGGCGCACAAGGGCCAAGTATGCAAAGGCCTGGAGGGGAGACTAAACAAGGTGCGTTCCAGGGACTCTTCCCTCGTGCCCCCCCACCCCCCCACTACATACACACACACAGTTTCTCTATGTGGCCCTGGCTGGCCTGGAACTCACTCTGTAGACCAAGCTGGCCTTGAACTCGCAGAGATCCTATTCACTTGCCTCTGCCTCCCTCCACAAGTGCTAGGATTGAAAGGCCTGTGCCACCACCCCTGACCGCATTCCAGGGACTTCACTCTACCTGGAGTCACTGAATTGTCACCTGCCAGGAGGAGAACTTGAGATGAGGCTTGGTGAGTGGGCGGGGCCAGCTCCTGAAGCATTTGGAAGGGTGTGCTAAGCAGTGTGCTGTCTACTTAGATTCAAGGGGATTTACTGAGAGGATTTGAGTAAGGCGGTGAAATGTGAATGTTAGAAAGATCATTCCAGTGACATACTTGATGGGAAATTGGAGAGTCTGGGTTGGCAAGCCTTCTGTACTCATCCAGGTGGAAGACAGGACCGGAGTGCAGCAGTCTGTTCAGTGGATAATGCGTAAGCTGGAAGCCAGGCCTGGCCCGTGCAGGACTCCGGAGGTTGAGGTCACCGGATCCCTGACTCACTGGAGCTCAGAAGTGGACGACATGGTAAGACGGACTCAAAACAAAGTACAGATGTATGTCAATCCAGTTATGTCCTGACTCTGTGTCACTTTCCGTAAGTTTTACAACGGCACTGCAGCAGTTTTGGTTTCTGGGAAAATGAAGTGACTTTATCGTGGGAGGTACATGGGAAACACGAGCAAAATGCCAGGGAGCCCAGAGCTGACCAGTCAGTGCTAGACCCTGCTGCACTCAACGTTGTGACGTCTTCCTACCTTCTTCTGTTTCCTTCCCTTTCAACGTCCAGCTTCACGCTTTTAGGTAGGATGTGTGTTACGTTTTGGTGGTGGCCTTTTGATCTCTGGGCCATGTGGATAGTGAAGGTCCTTCCCATTTTCTTCTCTCTTCCTGCCTGCGGCAACCCTGCAGAATTCTGTGGGCCATGGCAAGATTATCCCTGGAAAAGTCAGTTCTGTTGAAACTTTATTCCGGTTTGGGTGATGTTATAACCAATGAAAAGGAAGGCTGGTGACGACGGCAATCTTCTCTTCCTTCCCTTTGGGGCTTTCTGGTAACTGCAGCCTCTTCCTCATGCACTTGGAATGTAGTTTTGGTGTTATCCTTGGCTCTTCTTAGGGCAGCTCCTCAAGCGCTTGTGGGGAGAGGACTTGTATTTCTTTTCTACAGAATAAGCTTTATTTTTCACTTTGAGGATATTCCAAAATCCTGTCATATTTTCCTTTCTGACATCTCTAAGACTCATCTTTCCCCATTGGTCTCCAGTAACCAAAATCCTTTCCTATATGTTGGCTCCCTGAGTTCTGCTCCCTATAAATCTCTCCACTGTGGTCTGTGTTCTTGAGTTCCGCCTCTGCTAAAGCAATCTCCTTGGAGTCCTCATGACAACACGTTTTAAAAATGCCTTTGCTGGTTTCTCTCTGCATTGAATCTGACTTCAGGAGACTTTACCGTTCATTGCCTGATTATTTTTTTCCCCTGCTGACTTCCCACATTTCTCCTTAAGTTCTTAATGCCTGACCTCCTCATATATGTTCTTGTAATTCCTCTCCTTCACATTTGTTTTTCTAGGCAGTTTTAAAGCTGTCGCCTTCCTGGCCAAGAACATTTTCTTTCCTTTCTATATGCCAAGACAAGCTCCACACACGTCTTGTCCTGCAGTCCTTCCCCTTTCCTAGCCTTCTTTCTCATGGGTGCTAATTTCCCTGTCTTCAAGATAACAGTCTACCTTTCTAAAGTAAGGTGACATTCTAGACACATGAGAGAGAATACGTGGGAGTCCTCTGGACTTCATCGGTAAAGCCTTCATTGATTGGGAAACTCTCCGCTATCCATTGACCATTCCGTTCTGTGATGGCCATCCCCGCAGTCCTGACTCGAGGCTCACAGCCGCAGCTGCCTGGGGCCTGCTTCTTATCACTCCTGCAGCCGTCTTTTCTCACTATTTTGCCTTCACAGCATTGCCAGGGATGTCTCCCCATCTGATCCATTTTCCCCCGCTTTAACAAACCCGAGCAACCAGGCTGCTGGCTTTCCCTGCCTTGTAGAAGAAAGACCCCTCAAGCCCCGCCACACCCGCTCATTTTCTCTCCAGGTCTTACACCTGGCTAGGCACAATGGGGGGGGGGGGAGTGACTGCTCCAGGCCAAATTCAATTTGTACAATTTTTTGTTATCTTTTAAAAAGCAAATTAAAAGGCTGTAAAAATCGTGTTTTCTTGGCTTCAGCTCAGAAAATATGGTAGTGACGCAGCCTCTCATGCATTTCAAATTGAGGGTAGGAGTCTGTCTCAACAGTGGTGACCCCTTTTGATGGAGCGGACTCTCTTCCACTTTCCACAGCTCTGTGTCCTTCAGTATCCCCAACATTGAGAGAAAGCATCATTTTCTATTTACCCTCACTTTATGCTTTGTGTTTTAAGAGAGATTATGCACTTGGTGTAGCACCAGACTTCTATGATCTTAGTACTCAGGAATCAGAGACCAGAGGATTGTGAATTTGGGATCAGCCTGGGCTATCGAGGAAAGTTCGGGCAGGAGTGAACTGTATAGTGAGATTTCTTCCCCAAAACATAACAAAAATAAAACAAACAAATCAACAAACCCAAACAGAGAGGGGGGCATTATACTACTGTGCTATAGACAAATAAGAGATGGGCAGATGTTATTTTATATATAAAGAAACATTTGCGGGGAGAAGACTTCATGCTTTGTTACCCTAGTCTCTGGAGGCATTCCAGTTTGGAAATCTAAGTGGTTTGGTGCTAAGCATCTCCGTTCAAATTCTGGTTTCATCGATTACTAGTTGTATATCTTTGGAAAGATTATTTAAACATCCTCTGCCTCAGTTTCCACTTGAGTAAACTGGAGAGAGTGAGCACCAGCAGAACTATATGAGATAATCTGTGTAGAGAATTTAACAGATAGATTGGAACAAACATGGAAAATGCACATATTGTTATTGCTGTTATTACTTTGTTTCCAAATCTAACGGTAGAAACATCAGATCCATGAGAGACATGGTTTGAGAAGAAGGCATTTTGCTTCCTATCCCCGTCTTCCTAGATGTGGGCCTGGTCAAGTAATTTAACCTTACTCTGCTTTCGTTGTGAGGATGTTTAAAATCTTAGTAATAGCAACAGCACAATAATATCAGCCACATCTTTGGTCTTCAGTCATCATCTGACACACCATGGCACATAGACAAATTTGAGCTCTGTGTTGTAAGTACTGGCCACTTTCTAAGTATTTGATAAATAAGTGCTCTTAATATTATCAGTCAGCCTTCCTGTCTTTTGCCAAGAGGATGCCACTTGACAGTCACAAAGACCCAGGGAGCCAGATAACCTACTTGCATGTGATATGAGTCACCCACACTACTTTATGGATTGTTAAAAATTTGAGATATAACTAGAAAGCTTTAAAATTCCCTATTCAAGTGTGCAGTCCAAATGCCCACCTGTAAACTGGTTATAGAAGATTCACCTAAGAGACAGTAGAAAGCACAGACTCCAGGCTTTTCCTTGGGCTCACTGAGTCACAGTCTCATGCATAGGGGTTTAGGATTTAAAAAGGTGCTTCTGCCTGTCAGGGAGTTGGAAATTGTATAGAACATGTTTATATGATACTAATCTGTGTTCCTTCTCAACAGCATTGTTCTGTAATGATGTCTCCCCCACCCACCCCATCCCACCCCACCTCTGTGGTATATTCATGTGTTTGTGTAGGTGTGTGCACATGGATGTGGGTGAGTCTGGAGGTGGGAAGTTGGTGCTGGGTATTTTCTTAAACTGCTCTTCCTCTTGTTTTTGAGAGAGTCTCAGTGAACCTGGATCTCAGATCCAGCAAGGCTGGCTGAAGTCCATCTTTGCTCCTGTAGCACCAGGATTAGACATGTGCCACTGTGCCTGGCTGTCTGGCTGTGACATGAATGCTAGGGGTCTGAACTCAGGTCCTCCCTTTACCAACTATGTCATCTCCTTAGCCCCCAAATATCCCTTTTCAAGTGTTTAAGTGTGGTCTTTCTCTCCTCTTCGCTTCTTTGTCCTCCTCCTCCTCCTCTTTCTCCTCCTCCTCCTCCTCCTCCTCTTTTTCTTTTAATTTGGTTTTTTGAGACAGGGTGTCTCCGTGTAGCCCTGGCTGTGCTAGAACTAGCTCTGTAGACCAGGCTGGCCTCTGACATTCTCTTCTTCATCTTCATCCTTCTCTTCCTTCTCTTTGCATTGTAGGGGACAGAGCCCAGGGCCTTGGACTAGGGGCCACTGAGCCACATAGCCACAGTCTTAATAGATTTTACAACAGAGGGCATTTTCTTTGTCCATCTTGATGTCCACCCCTGCACATAATCATACATGTAGGGACTTACCACATGATGGAAGACTAGTTTATACAGTCTTGGGATATTTGGGCTCAGATGATGCCTCTAAAACATCCTCTTCCAGAGATCTTCTGGCCTTCACTATGGGATGGTCCCTTCACACAGAATGCCAGAATCTCCCAGGAACTTATTAGCATGCAGATTCTCACACCAGGCCACAGATACACTAAGCCAGACTGTTGTCCAGGAAAGGAAAATTAATAGCCAGATGACACCAATCTGCTGCTCTGGACTTTGAAAAGATACCCTCTCTCTGTGTGTCTGCAATGAAAGCTGTGTGTTGTGCTCATGAGAGTTTCCTTGGGCCTTGCTGTGAGCTGGGGTTTGGAAGATCTGGGCTTAGCTGTTTAAGCCATTACCCTCCAGCTCACTTGCTTTTAAATTGAGACATCTCCCTAGGGGAGGCACTGGAGTATAGGCGTCTCTGTAGACATCAATTCTGAAGGAGCTAGCTCTTCTGTGTGGTTCGAAAGAATGACTTTTTCTCGGGCTAGGCTTGGCAGCTGTTCTGTTTTCTTGGAAGCAAGGTGTCTGAAGTGACTATGTGTATGCCTGGTAAGATGAAACAAGAAACGTGTGAAGACGCCCTCTTCGCCTTGCTCCTTTGTGTCTTCCCTCTCATTTCTTCTCAGATACTGGTAATTGAGACTTTCATGTGTGAAAGCTCCGTAACACACTGTCAATATCTTGTGGGAATACTAGTGCTACTCTCTTGGTTACTGTTCTATCGCCATGAAGAGACACCATGTCCAAGGCAATTTACAAAAGAAAACATTTAATTGTGAACTTGCTTACAGTTTCAGAGGGTGAATCTTCTGTGATGGGATCATCACAGTGAGGAGGATGGCAGCAGGCAGGAAGGCATGGTACTGGAGCAGTAGCTGAGAGCTTACACCTTATCCACAAGTTGGAGGCAGAGGCAGAGAGGCAGAGAGAGGCAGGCAGGGAGGGAGAGAGGGAGGGAGAGAGAAAGAGAGGGAGAGAGAGAGAGAAGAGAGAGAGAGAGAGAGAGAGAGAGAGAGAGAGAGAGAGCGAGCGAGCTAACTGGGAACAGCTTGAGCTTTGCAATTTCAAAGACCACCCTCAGTGACACATCTTCAACAAGGTCACACCCCCTAATTCTTCCCCAAACAGTTCCACTAATTAGGGACCAAGCATTCACATTTGAACATAGAGGAGCCATTCTCATTCAAACCACTACATTCACCAATTTTGTGTGTGTGTGTGTGTGTGTGTGTGTGTGTGTGTGTGTGTGTGTGTGTGAGAGAGAGAGAGAGAGAGAGAGAGAGAGAGAGAGAGAGAGAGAGAGAGAGAACTGAACCTCTGATGTCTCTGGGTAAATGAGATCAAAGTCAGTCCCTTGGGTGAGGCTTTCTGAGAAACTTCTAGAGAGGAAAAACTGATTGCCTTTTTTTTCATATTTCACTTAGAACTAAGAGATGAGTAGCATTTTCTTTTTTCATCTATGACATAATAAATGTATACTACAAATTGCTAAGTATATTAGTTACTTTTTTGTTTTATAGTGGCTGCCCCTTAAGTAACCACTGTCCTAATCAGAGATTGCAACTCCACTGCTACCAGCAGTGGTCCCATTGAGGGGGCCACAGCCTGAGGGGATTCTGTTCCCTCAGGCACCGACTCCTTCAAAGCTACTAAGGGAAACTTTATCTAGATCTCTATCTCTCTAAATAACTCATAACTCAAAGGTTGAGGTGGAATTCTGCTCACTCAGAGAGGCTGAAACACAAGTAGCTCACCTTCTTCCTTTGCTGGCGTCTTCCAAAAAACCCAACCGTCCTTCTGCTTAGCCCCCACTATACGTGGTTCCTCCCTACCACTTCCTGTCAGCTACTTACTGACTCAGTCTCCTGCTCACAGGTTAAATTTATTTAATCAAACAAATGTAACACATCCTTGCATTGTTAACAAAAACAGTAAGGAAAAATGCAACACACTTTAAAACAATATTTCATAACAGGTTTCGATACAGAGTTTCTCTATGTAGCCCTGGCTATCTTGGAACTCTCTCTATAGACCAGGCTGGCCTTGAACTCACAGAGATCTTCCTACTTCTGCCTACTGAGTCCTGGAATCAAAGATGTGTGCCACCACCTCCTGGCTTTATTTTGTTTTTTTGAGACAGAATCTCTGTATGTGGCCTTGGCTGTCCTGGAACTTGCTGAGTAGATCAGGCTGGCCTTGAACTCACAGAGATCTACTGGTCTCTGTCTCCCAACTGCTGAGATTAAAGGTGTGTGCTGCCATGCCCTGCAACCAATTGTTAATAATACTCCAATATGAAAAATACAGATCTCATGATTGGAAGACTTTCCATTTAACTGCTATCTGTCATGTTAGAGAAACTAGAGTGAATGTGAATGATTAAATGTTATATAGGTTCTGGGTTCCTCGACTTGAGAACAGGGACAGGTGGGCATAGCAAGTGTTTGGTCATTTTCCTCATTACGAAAGTGGTGGCACTATAATATAATGCCTTTGATGATTTTGTTAGATAGGCTCTAAACTAGAAATCCTTCATCTAGACTACCTTTTGGAGAGGGTCATTCTATTCTATTTTGTTAATGACTCTGGGAACCAATCACCAGTTGTCCAGGAACTGAACATGGCTTGGGTTTCTATGCTTCTGACTTTCATGGGACCAAACATGGATCCAAGTTTGTCCCTAAATATTGTCATGTACTTGGTTCTTAGCTTGTCCAGTCAGTACTCTGGGTCAACTCCATGTAACACTGAACAACAGTTTTGCATTCCTGGACTCTTTCCTCATTCTCATACATCCCACTTTAGCTCACTTATATTACAAACATTATGCACACAGATTCACTTGGATTTAATTGCAATTATTATTTTTTATTTTTTCCTGGTACTGCAAAATTGATGAAGAAACCCAGGATATTTAGGCATATTCTCTGTATTCCTATAGTCTCCTTCATTGTCTGAAAAACCACAGACTTCACTTAAAAGGCAATGAATCCTTCATCGGGTTTTCTTTATGCCATGTATTTATCAGGCTCCCCACTTGTGCTGTGTCTTAACTTTATAATCTTTGATTTATAATTTACAGCTGCTGAGAACCAGAGGGAAGCCTACTCCTTTGGAAGAACATTTCCCTAGATTACCTCGCCACTGCTGGGGATCCCCTTGAACACTGGTCCCTGAACACCAGCTTCCAGAAGACTCCATGGACGGCCATCCAGTCTTATCCACTGCAGTTTTCCCTCTGCACTTCCTTCTTCGATTCCTTCGCTCCAGCGAAGGAATATATATAATCAGGGTCAGATCAGAGATGGACCAGCTGGACCACAGATTGGAGGACTGACCTCTTAGAGTGCCAACAGTCAACAGTGTGCTGTCCGCCCAATAGAAAGATAAGAAGAAGAAAATATGCTATGTGGAAGGGAGAGGAATGGTCCGATAATTCCTTAGAGGCTGAAAGTGAGGAACAACCAAATTTAGAGGAATGTGACATTTTTCCTGCAGGGCTTCTCTTTGGTCCCTACTGAGATATATAATCTGGGTGTTCCTGCTGGACTGTGATTCAGAGGAGACTAAGTCTTCTAGTGGTCCTCCTGCTAGTAAGAGACACCAACCCATTAGTCTCTGTATTGCTTCTCTGCACTGTAGATCTGCACTTTTGACCTGGAAGATGTTGGCATTGACTCTTGTAGGATAAAGGTCAATGATAACAGTAGTTCAAACCTCCTCCAACTTTCTGTTTGTAGATCAGGTGGTGACATCCTGCACCGAGTTTGTTAGAGCAATGGAGTCACAGTATGGAACTGAACTCTTTTAAAATATTTGGCTGAAACATGATATTGCTAGTTATGTAGAAGAGAGTATTATGGAACATGATCAGAATCATGAAACAAGGTACTACTGGTCATATTTTGTAATCCAGCAACCCGCTAAGGACAGTGTAGACTCTACAGAAACTGGGAGCCCGTAGACACGGTTCTTTTCCCATGAAGCTTACACTCCAGTGTCCCTGTAGGTGTGAAAAGCAGTGGCTATAGCATATATGTGGCCACTAGTTGGGGAGGAGTTCCTAATGCTGCAGTCATGGCCAGTGGCCAAGTATCTCTAAGCCTACCTTTTATAAGCAATCTGTGAACATGGACTGCTTTTCCCTAGCCAAAGTCCTGGGATGTCAGGGGAAGTGCTTGAGATTTGCAGCTTCTGGGGAGGGAAATACGAAATGATTTAGACCAGGGAACAAAAAGGGATGGGATTCAGAACCAACTATTGCTTCTATTCTGTGTAGAAATTACAGTATGAAATATGCTGGGCTGGGAAACTTTGACACCTTGGTATTAGTCCTTCCTCCCTCTCTCCCTTCCTCCCTCTCTCCCTCCCTCCCTCCCTCCCTCCCTCCCTCCCTCCCTCCCTCCCTTCCTTCCTTCCTTCCTTCCTTCCTTCCTTCCTTCCTTCCTTCCTTCCTTCCTCTCCTCTTTCTCCTCCTCCTTCTTTTTTTTTTATAATACTAAAAAGCTATGTGATTGTAGGCAAGCCGTTTCCCATTCCCTGTGGATGTCTCTTGAGTGACTTTAAACCCCCTTCTAGTTCTGAAAGTCTTTTTGTTGTTGTTGTTGTTGTTGTTGTTTATTTGTTTGTTTTTTCAAGACAGGGTTTCTTTGTGTAGCTTTGGAGCCTGTCTTAGAACTTGCTCTGTAGACCAGGCTGGCCTTGAACTCACAGAGCTCCACCTTCCTTTGTCCCCTGAGTGAGTGCTGGGATTAAAGGTGTGCGCCATCACCACCTGACACTCTGAAAGTCTTAACATCAGGCCCTGGGCTACAGGGGTCAGTTTCAAAATACCCTGCCTTCAGTTGCTAGATCACATATATTCAGCATCTACATAAACTTTTTTTAATTTTTGAGGGGATGTCTGTTTTATCAACTTTTTAAGTACACATTGAGTTCCTCTGTGGAGTTAAGACGCTAACTCTAAGTCCTCCTTCATTGCGGCTTGCTGCCTTTCCTCACGTCCTTTGCTTGTTCACATCTCTACTGAGCTTACGCTACGTGCTGTGCATCAGATACGTGTTGGGTTTGGAGATACATGCTGAACCTGACACTTCCCAGACTCCCTTCACTTTTCCAGAGAGCCTTTCCTTTACTTCTACCTTCTGGCATTTTCTTTAGCAGGAACCAATTGTATCTAGGCAGTGTGCTAGCACCCTTGAGGTAACCACATGCAAACAGGGACCACATAGTCCCTAAGCAATTTTATCAAACACTAAGATAGACATTTAAGTAACCATTCAGACCCAGGGTTACCACAAAAAGAACTTTCTCCAGGTATAAAGAAGAGGGACATTTTCCTTCCAGGATGTGTGCAGAAGGACCACCCTCCAGCCTGTGGAGAACACCAAACACTCTACTCCCTGCAACCTGTCCTTGCCCAAGTAGAAAGAATCTAAACCCCAAAATACTTCTCAATAAATAAACATACTTTCTATGCACTGTTTTTCTCTGTATCATCCTCATGGCTTGCCACTTCTTAAAAAAGGAATGGAAAAACACTAATCAGACAAAAATGTTGCTGTGAGCTCTGACCTCATTGGGAATCCTTTTAGCAATTTCTCATTTCTATTTCATTATCAACAAATCCACTGAATACTTATCTTCAAGTCCAAGATACACAAAATAATGGAATTTCAGGTTCAGAGCTGTTGACATATACTATTTGTTTTGAGTCTTTTTGTCATAGGGAATGACTTCAGACATTTCAGTTTAATGACATAAGTGGGGAAATGAATGACTCTTGACTTTCACTTTCTTTTTCAGTTCAGGTCAAGGAATAGGTACCTCCAGGTAATGTCTACACTTCTCTATGACCAAGGGCTCTTACTGTCTCTATTGCCTTTCTTTATGTATGTATATATCACTACCAAGGAATATTCATCTCTTCTTGTCTTTATTTCCTACCTGGCAAATATATTAAAGACAGTATAAAGTTCATGAGATAAACTCTTCTGATAAGAAGTTAGAGAAACAAAGGGCCAAGATTGTTGTATTTTAAAAACAGTGGAAAGGAGTTACTCCATACAACAAGGCCCATGTAGGAAGTTTATTGAGGGAAAGGGAGAGAAGGGGCAGAAAAAGGGGCAGAGACCGGTCCCTGGGCCTGAGAGTGAAGGAAGAGAAAGAGAGAGAGATGGGAGGTGTACAAGGCCCACCTTTTATAAGGAAACATAGTGGACGCGCACAGGGGTGCTTTTAGTGACTGCAGCTAAGGTATATCCTGTCAGGACCCTAAGGGCAGGCCAGTGCAGATGCCTAAATGCTAACAAAGATAAACAAAATAAATGGAAAAGAAAACTTTAAATGATTAGCAAACATTCAACTATAATTTTTTGGAATCCATGTCTAGTGTATCCTTTCTGTTTTTTTTTTTTTTTTTTTTTTTGTCTTATTGATTTTCTTTCTTTTTTAGTTTGTATGTTTTGATTTTTGTTGTTTTTGTTGTCGTTTTTTACTTCTTTTGAAAGAGAGATAGCAGGAAGTTGGTTGGGTAGGGAGGTAGGGAGGATCTGTGTGGAGTTGGAAAGTACGTGATAAAAATATATTGTCTGAAAAAAAAGAGCTTTAAGTTTTGTGCTTTGAGACAGAGTCACAGGTAACCCAAACGGACCTTGTGGCTGACGCTGGCTTCAAACTTCTGATTCTTCTGCCTCCGTAGGGGTAGACCGCTGGGATTCCAGTCATGTAACCATGCCCAGTTCGTTCTCAAATATTTAGTGCAGCATCCCTCCCTCTCCGCAGAAGTGCAATCAGTCAACCCATGTAATTCTAAACATTCTAATGAGGAGAACAGTCTGTTGAGCATTTTCACACTCCCAAGTATCTGAATATTAGCTCTGTGAAGACAAAATATAGAGATGATAGATTGCTCTTCCTGCTTCTCATTTGAATGGTCTGGTGTGTTATAGTTCCAGCCATTGACTTTAAAGCAACCTATATATGTTTTCTTTATTCCTAAAGAGAAAGGAAAAATCTGTTTTTTTCCAAGCAATTAAAACTCTTCTGCTTCAGGTAGGGTGGAAAGAATGAGGAGCTATGTCTCCCTGTATATAATTGCAAGGTTCATCTTTCTTGTTTTAATGATTGACAGAAAACTGATAAACTGAGACATTTCCTTGTTAAGGGTGAATGTACTCTCTTGGTGGTCCCATTGCTAATTTGTTTGACTATTTTGTACGATTTCTTACTCTGTAATGGAAAGGTTTATTAAATACGAGGGTGGCAAAGCTTTCTGAATACTAATGAACTTATTTGCCAAAATTTAAATGTTCTTCTTGCTAGTGAATGTCTGTCTCACTTAACAGGAACCAAATTGAATAATGAAGAAAATTAGACTCTAGTGAACCTCAAGAGAAATCATGTGTGAATTGTAATAGAAAACTGAGGGAGAAAAAGGTCATATTTTAGAAAAAACACTAGATAATTTAGATTATTTTTTAAAAAGTATGAACTTAGGGAAGCTCAGGTTCTTTTCAAAGAAACACACATTCAGTTAATTAATTCAAAATGCTGGTTTTCCCTTCACGCAAGCAGTCTATACCTATTGCCAGTCTGCAGTAAAAGAAGGGCAGATTAGGTGGGAAATGCATGCCAGGTTTCTGTGCTTACAATTCACTACTTCTCGTGTGAGGATCTTATATACCTGTGATGGAAAGGGAAAATCAATAACCTTGAAAAATGAGCACTATTCTTCAGAGAAGTTCAATAAAAAGATAGAATTTGGGGAATTGCTGCAATTCTTCCTACAAGCATAAGATAATGAGTGTGCCCTCACACTGATGTGTTTAATTCCACCATCTTGGTGTTATGGCTAATGAAGTACATGATCATGATGCCTTTCCTCTGCTAGCATCCAGGGGCATTGTGGGAACAACATGGTTGCCCTCCTGACCAGGAGACAGGGCGGGGGAAATTCGGCATACCATACCAACTGCAAAGCAGGGTCAGCATAAAACACAGGGTGGATATGGAGTAAAATCAAGCAGCTAAGCAGAAGTGATGAGAATGGGAAGGTGACAAGGAGCAAAGGTGGGAAATGGACCTTTTGTCCCTGACACAAATCCAAGAAAAGGACATGTTCGCTGAAAAAGCAGGAGGGAGTGAGGGTCTTGAGGCTGAGAAAATAATCACAATGAAAATAATGAATGTCTCCAGTTTTCAAAGGAGTTCCTCCTGAGGTTTTTAAAAATTAAAGGTAAATAAAGAGGAAGGGCAAGGCCCTTGGAGCCTGTGGAGTTTTTAAAATAAAATGAAACATAAAAAAAAAAAATGGAAAGGTAAATGCTGTTCCAAGAAAACAATGGACAAGAAAAGAAGCCCAGAGTAAAGAGAGATTCAAAGTTAGGGTTGATTTTCAACCCAGAAGGTGTCTTTTGGACATCATGCTGGACTTCATCTCTGAAGGAGAAAAAAAATGGTTAATCTATCTCAGAGTAATACTATTTTATACTATTTGATCTGAGGATGAATTTTCTTTATTGCCCCTGATGAGATTTAAAAAACAAAAACCAACCAAACAAACAAACAAAAAAACTAGACCTTGATTGCTTCTGTGGTGGGGGGCGCTTTCCAGTTACAAATCTCCATTTCCCCCCTTATAATGATAATTGGGTTTCAACAAGTAAGTAAACAAACACGGAGACAGAGACATATCTCTACCATATCAACTCCTGGCCTGCTCTGATGGAAATAAAGGATTTAGTGAGTAGAGATGGAGGCAGAGGAACAAGACAATGGAACAGAGGAAAAGGCTGCACACCCAGTATGATGGCCCAATTTGTGGGAAATCAAATGAACAATTGGGTTTGAAGGACGTGTGCAATAAGGAGACTGGAATAATAAGACATATTTAGAAAGGGAAGATTACTTGGGAAAGCGAGGGTGAATGACGAATTATGTGGAGATGATTAAGGACTGAGGAAGGCAGAGGAGGGAGGACATAATTGGAATGGGAAACAAAATGTGACCAAGAGGCTGTAAAAGGCAAGTTCCAATTCTGCATGGCGACTCACCGACCTCTAGGGAAGGCGCACAAGCTGGAGAGAGAGGTGGAAAAGACCCACACCGTTCATGGTTAACACATAAAGTCAGGACAATAGAAGAAGCAGTAAATGTCACTCTTCTTTCGGAATGAAAGCACATCCAGAGGAGTGCATTAGTCTGTGTTAGCCATTCATTTATGAGGAGAATAGTCTTCGTCTCCCTTTGTAAAAGGTTGATTTATAAAATGATTGCTATTAACGGAAAGAAAAGGTAAGCATTATCTGGGAAGTTAAGAAAAGACTGAGACTAGAGTAACTGAAGTGGGGAGTATGTGAGCAAGCCTCTTCATGGCCCTTAATATAAGATTTCCAAATTTAACATCCCATAGAAGAACTAGAGGCCAATTATCCAAACACAAGCATAGGTAGTGAGGAGGGAGGAAGTTTAAGTTGTCGTAAATATTTTATAATATGTTTTCTGCAACATTTCGCCCTCCATAAAAAAATGGTTGTCATAAGTTAAAGAGCTTCTGGGTGTTATTTGAAACACTTACATGAGAGGATTTATAGCAATGTAAAGTAGTAGACACAATGTTAATTGAAGAAAAAAGTTCATGTTGGGAGTTGCTCTAAGTGCCTGTGATTTCCCTTTTTCTTTCCCCTGTTTGTGCTTAGGATTTCTTGCAAGCAGACAGCACAGACCCCCTTCGGAGGGAAGCTGATAAAGTAATTTAGCTGGAAAGGCTTAATGAGATAATGATGCTAAGGCCAGTTAACAACTAATAAGCATCTAACCACGAGGGATGATATTGTTGCTTATTAATTATAATGATGATGTGGAGGAGAGAGACAAGGTGGCACTCGCTTAGCAGAGAGTACTCAGGAGTCTGACTGACTCCCAGAGGCAAAGCTGCCATCAGAGGGCTTTAGAATTAGGTCAACATTAGCCGAGTTTGAAAATTTGTGTCTGCTGGGTTATATGGCCACCACAGAGCTAGAGGCCATGCAAAAAGTAATGATGGGCAGAGCTGAAGTAGAGTCCTGTGTGACTTCCAGGATATATTCAGAGGCAGACTCCAGGTCAAGGTTTGGGGAAGTCTTCTTGATGATAATTCCCACAGTAGTCACTCCTGGGTAGATGGGCAGGTGTCCAGAATGAACTGGGTAGGCTTCCAGGTGGATGACCTTCCCCTTCACCAATGAGTCTGGTGACTCAGACATGGAGTGTAGCTATTCAATTGGTTTTTCTGTTGTCCTTGTTCTGTTTTTCGAGAAAGGGTTTCTCTGTGTAACAGTCCTGGCTGTCCTGGAACTCCTTTTGTAGATCAGGTTGGCCTCACAGAGATCTGCCTGCCCCTTCCTCCGGAGTGCTGGGATTAAAGGCATAGACCACCACCACCCGGCTGTTTTTTGTTTGTTTGTTTGCTTGCTTGTTTGTTTTTAGCTTGCTTTAGAGAAGGAGCCCAGAAGATTTTCCTTTCTTTCTTTCTGTTTTTCTTCCCCCGCACCCCGAGGTACATTATCTGCTGACTTGACTTTAGAGGTTTGGGGTGTTAGGAATTCACCTGACTCTGTTTTCTGTATGCCCAGGCTGGGGGAACTGTAGCATCAACACAGTGGAGACGTACTCATCTGTAGAGGGTAGGAGTAGAGAAGGCAGGTTGTGGTAGTGGAGGATAAGCCGTTATGGGGAAATGCATCAGGCTTTTAGGAATCTTAGGACTCCTCCAGGGAGGCCTAGGATCAGGAGACACAGGTCCAACTTGGGAAAGCTGATTGGGGGGCCTGGTAGGGTATATGAAACTCATCTCCTTATCCCCAGTCTCCCCCAACAACTCTGGATGGGTCCTGAAGCCTCAGCTGCTGCCTACTTTTTGCTGGGTCTTTTGATCCACCTCTGCAGCGACAAGGGTGATTTTCCATGCTTTCTGGTGCTGTCATTGGTGAAATGAGGGCCATGTCACAGGATTTGACTTAGGCTATGTGATAATGCACATTGAGTACAGTTATATTGTAATAGTAGAGAATGGTATTCTCACCACCAGCTTAAGCGACATCAATTTCATTTTTTATTGAACGTGAGACTTGAAAGTGGCAAGAGGTGAGAAACAGTGAGGCTGGAAAACAGGGAGCATCTCTAATTCTGACCTTCCTACCAGTTCTGGGACCTGGAGCAAGTCCCTTGATCTTCTGAACCTTGCTTCCCTCATTTATAAAAAGACGGGCTATTGAGGAGGATCTTAATAGCTATAAAGCTATATCCAGCTTTATAATTCTATTTTTATATACTTTATATTTGCAATCCCATGAGACCCTTTATGAGAGAAGCAATTGACCATCTCTATTGCCTTAAGTTTGTGGTTCAGAGTAGAAGCTTAAGTTCCACTCACAAATTGATCAAAGGCAGAACTTCTTAGTAAGAAGCAGCTATGTGGCAGCCCCATGCCAACCTTAACTTAAGTGCTTCTCAGGTGACAAAGTCCATGTAAAGATTAAACAAGTCCTTTGATATTATATAGTCAATAAGAAATATAGCCAACATTTAACCCCAGGTCTCCCTGACATGAAAGCCATGTTTACCTCTCATAGTTTAAAACACATGCTTCAATCATTGAACATAGAGAAACTGAGCTGGTGCCTAAATAAAGCCTTCATCCCTATGTGCTTCTGTCTTTGGTACAGGAAGGTGCTCTACATGGTACCAAAGAGAAATGTAAACACCAACCCGGCCACAAACCCTTTGATCTACGATGTTGTTATGTCTGCAAGATATGCTGGGGCAATGGTGGCACAAAGCCTGTTGGAGTAACCAATCAATATCTGATTTGATTTAAGGACGACTCCATGAAATGTCCAGACCCAACACTTCTTGGGTGACCAAAAACCTGAGACTCAATAGCTCAGGGACCTAGGATAAACCAAGTACTACTACTCTAAAAAAAAAAAAAAAAAAAAAAAAAAAAAAAAAAAAAAAAAAAGCAATAAAATGACTCCTAATGACATTCTGCTATACTCATAGATTGGGCTCTTGCTCGGCCATCATCAGAGAACCTTCTTCCTGCAGCAGATGGGAATATAAAGACCCATAGCCAGATGTTATGTAAAGAGTGAGAGACATTGAAATAGCTTTAAATGGGATGTCTCCATCAAATCCCTTCCCCCAGGGCTCAGGGAACACTAAAGAAGAGGAGACAGAAAGAATGTAAGAGCTAGAGGGATGGAGGACACCAAGAAAACAAGGTCCTCTAAATCAACATGAGCAAAGCTCATGTGAACTCACAAAAACTGCAGTAGCATGCCCAGGACCTGGACAGGTCTGTACTAGGTCCTCTGCATATATATTATGGCTTCCAGTTTAGTGTTTTTATGTTTTTTTGGGATTCCTGAGTGGATCTCTGATTCTTATGCTTTTTGGGACTCTTTTCCTTCTGTTTGTTTATTTTGTCCCATTCCAATTTGTTAGTTTTTACTGTATCTTACTACATTATAATTTATTGTTATCTCTTAGAAGCCTGTTTCCTGATGAAAGACAGAAAGGGGGTGGGTGGATCTAGATATGAAGAGAGGTGGGGAGGAAATGGGAGGAGCAGAGGGAGGGGAAACTGTAATTATGATATATTATCTGAGGAAAAAAACGATTTCCAAAAAAAAAAAAAAAGACAAAAAAAAAAGGAAGAAAATCAAAAATACAAATGAAACAAAAACCACAGGACTTATTTCCCATGACTTATAGAACAAGCCACTGAAAGTTTTGGCTCTCTTAAAGGTTCTCTACTAGTTAGTGAGGTAGGTAGGTGCAAGGCATGGAGTGAGTAAAGGC
This sequence comes from Peromyscus eremicus, assembly GCF_949786415.1. Classification (NCBI taxonomy): domain Eukaryota; kingdom Metazoa; phylum Chordata; class Mammalia; order Rodentia; family Cricetidae; genus Peromyscus; species Peromyscus eremicus. Next base: position 168,230 of record NW_026734799.1, on the reverse strand, counting down.
TGCTGATTCTCACATAAACATCTCCTTGATTCCAGTATCCCTGCTTCCTTCACTTGAACAGTGATAGTAACATGATTGCATAAAAAGCACCATGCTTGAAACCCATCTGCCATGTACCTGCACATGCCTGTTTCTTCCAGCGTGTTGAAGAAGAGACACTTAATCCAAGCAAAGAGTAGCAGATGACTGAACTTCACTCATCGACCCAGTGGTCAAAGAACGGGCATCCCTCCACACCCCAAGCCTCTACTCAGTTGGGTAGAGAAATTCTAGCACTTAGGAGGCGTAAGTAGGAGAACCTCATGTTGGAGCCCTGACTGGGCTACATAGAGAGACTCTATCTTAAACAAAACAACAACACCCCCCTCCTGAAAAGAGATTCCTGACTCTAAAAAGCCTGTTTTGTCAATTTAGTTAATAATTCATTTTAAAAGGAACTATATATTTTCATTTTTTATGACAAATAAATTTCAGTAATTCTAATTTGATTGCAATCTGTATAATATACCCCTCTAAAAATATCATCACAATAGCTATTGTCACACAGAGGCGTGTTGCTTCTTAGCCAGGCATGCTTGGTAACCAAAGGGACCATCTAGACCAGGGTTTCTTAAACTGTTTTCATTCATGGTCCCTTTCCCTTGAGAAATTTTTATATGACTCCAGGTATGTAAAGTAGTTCTATAAATCAAACATTTACTCCTAAAAAATCATTCAGAAATAAGTTTTAAGTTATTCATATATATTAATATATATATGTTTCTCGAGACAGGGGTTTTCTTTAGAGTAGCTTTGTAGTCTGTGCTGCAACTTGCTCTGTAGACCAGGCTGGCCTTGACCTCACAGGCCTCTGCCTCCCGAGTGCTGGGATTAAAGGCATGTGCCACCATCGTTTGACAATTTTACTATATATTAAAGATAAAAAACAAAAACAAAAAAAAACTGTGTACTAAAGAGATGCAGGTGCTTGCTCATTGTGACAGAAGGTAGGCTACTTCTTGGTAGACTATTTGATATTGGCAGGACACAGAACATCTTCAACATTCTCCAGAGTGGACTATTATTTTGATTTTATAACCATCGATGCTGAGAATACTACTTCGTATAAAAATTGGCAAAATGACAGAAGAGTGAAAAATGGCTGAAGTACAGTTAGGGTCATTTCAGAGATTGTTGGCAATTCTGTCTTAATCCATTCAATAAATTAAAAAACAAAACCAAGTCAGTAAATAACAAAGTTAAAAATCAAACATTTGAATCCTATCCAATCCAAAAATATACCAGTTTGATACCTACATATCAGAAATAATGACAAGTAAATAGTAAAAGTCTCTATTCTCTATAATTAAACTACTGTGTCTCTAAGCTGGCAGAAAGCACTGTAGAGATAATAGTAACATTGTGATCCATGGAACAGCATTCTCAGGTCAGCATTTATTGCAGTTGCATACATGTGAAGTGTTAAATGTGCATGTTCTGTGCCCTCAGGAAAAGGACACAATGAATTTGTGGGATGCCACACAGGTGAGCATGGCCAGAAACACATTGGATTTGTTTTGCATTTGAATTAAATTAACTATTGGTTACTGCACACTCAGAAACCCTTCACTGCTACATTCTTCACAACCCCCACATTCAGTTATGTGACCCTCATGTGGATATGAATCTCCACGTAAGTTTAGAAGCTGAGTTTTAACTATTTATTGACTGGTTTAAGAAAGATGTTGCACCAGGTGGCGGTGGCACACGCCTTTAATCCCAGCACTAGGGAGGCAGAGGCAGGTGGATCTTTGTGAGTTCGAGGCCAGCCTGGTCTACAGAGCGAGATCCAGGACAGGCACCAAAACTACATGGAGAAACCCTGTCTCGAACAACAACAACAACAACAACAAAGAAAATAAAATAAAAGGAGAGGGAGAAAGATGTTGCATCAAGGTTAATTTAGAGGTGTAGGGCATCAAAACAGAGGTGCTCCTCCTTCATGCATCTTGCTTGAAAGTAATAAAGCTAGTTCTTTCTTGATTAGAACATTGGCACTTAGGATTTTAAATTGTCTTTCAAATAGTTACTTCAATATCTCCTAGACAAAGCTTTAGCCTCAGACTTTATATATATATATATATATATATATATATATATATATATATATATATATATACATATATATATATATATATATTGGTTTGCAGTGCTCAATGGAACCTAGGGCCTTGTGCATGCTATGCAAGGACTCTATTACTCTACCTCAGCTCTACACTTAGCCTCAACACACAATTCTTTACATGCTCTCTCTTTTTGTTTTTTTGTTTTTTTTTTTTGTTTTTGTTTTTTGTTTTTTTGAGACAGGGTTTCTCTCTGTAGCTTTGCACCATTCCTGGATCTTGCTCTGTAGACCAGGCTGGCCTCGAACTCATAGAGATCCGCCTGCCTCTGCCTCCCGAGTGCTGGGATTAAAGGCGTGCACTGCTGCCACCACCGCCTGGCTTTGCTCTCAACTGCCTTTTTTTTTTTTTTTTTTTTTTTTTTGCCTTCTTTAGCTTTAATTTTTCTCTCCTTTTTTTGGTGTTGTTGCTGAGTACATGCTACTTTTTATTTAATGTGGTTGTGTTTAGCTAAGTGTGAAAAATTAGAAATGCCCAAGTATGGAATTCGATAAAAAAAAGATACAATAGAACACTATGTTGTCATTTAAGGGAATGGGGTAGTTCTCTATATGGAATCACTTTCAAGATATATAACTGGCCTTTAATATGCAAAGTACAGAAAAATATGTGTGGTGTGCTACTGTTTGTATATGCACATACATATGTATGTTCAGTATGTTTCTATGCATTGTGTGACTGTGGAAAGACATTTAAGGAAGTGCTAATAGTGGTTTTCTCTGGGGAGAAATTGGCTGGAAGACTGGAAGACTATCCTGTTGTCCTATATATAGTGTATCATATTCGTGTATTATCTATTCACATTTTTATAAGGCAGAAGGCAGAACTAGTTTTATAGAGATGGAAAAGTACAAAAGACATATTGTTATGTATAAAGAACAAATTACAGAATAGTATAAATAGTATATGATCTGGCTTTTGTAAAGTAAGCATAAGTATATAGATATGTATATGCATGGTGTACACATACATATATAAGAATGCATACCAAAGTGTTAATAGGAGTACACTCAGGGGAGAAAGAAAATGTGTGTTCATTTTTTTTTATCCTATGCACTATTTTGTTTGACTGTTTTCATACCAAGCATACCACACATCAATATATTAGAAATAATTCTTAAAACATTAATCAGACTGTACATTAAACAAAACTTCTCAGATCAATTTTTTGGTTCAGCTGCTCATGTTGTATCTCACAGACCCAGCTCCAGTCTCTTTCTCAATCTCCTCTTTGAGGCTTCCTGAATCTCCCGTTTCTTTCCTCTGTTTCCCAGCATCAACAGGGCTTAGATAAGGTTGTCACTAAGAAATCACACTAACACTACTGTGTGTTGTCTGTCAACCACTTTCTTCTTAGGTCAAATAAACTAATTTTTTGGAGACAGGCTGGCCTTGAGCTCAATATGTAGCTGAGGATGACCTTGAACTCCTGATCCTCCTGCTTCCACACCCCAGGTGTTGGGATTTTAGGTGTGACATAACCAGGGCTTCACACTCCCTAGGTGAGCACTCTCCCAACTGAGGTACATCCCCAGCCACCCCCATTTTCTTTGTAATTAATCCAGAATGATGTGGCCCAAACCTCCTTGTGCTCACTTTAGAGACTTCGCTTTGGTTAAGTGAAACTCGCCGCCCCCATCTCTTTAAGAAAGTACCCATGTTCTCTGGATCATTTGTATTATCACGTAAGTACAATATGTCTCCAGTCTCAAATAACAAAACCCAAGAAACCCTGTTCACCTCCACACTTTTTCCTCCATTTCTCCACACTTCTTTGCGGCAATTCTTAAAAAACGTTTCCCTTACTTCATAAAGCCATCATGCCCTCATTCATTCTCAACCTCACTTCTCTCAGAATTTCAGCTGTGACCAAATGTTCTCCCTAATTCCTCTTTCCAAGGCCATGGTATTTACTTGCAAAATCAGTGATTCTTATCTTCTCAATTCATTAATCAAAGGCCTCCTTGACTTTCAATTTTTTTTCATTTTTCTTTATTAAGAAATTTTCTACTTACTCCACATACCATCTACAGATTCCCCCCTCCTCCCTCCTCCCACCCCCTTGACTTTCAATTTTCCTGTTACTCCTCTGCTCTCCTGTCTCTTGGATCTTCCCCTACATTACAATGTCTCCTTCTTTATTCTCTTCACCCTGGAGTGTTGGCTTGCTCATGACTTAGTTCTTGGAGACATCTATCTTCTTTCTTTAAACTCGTTTCTTAGTCATATTATGTAGCCCTTAACTTTGAATAACATCACCATGCTGAAATCTGATCAAACTCCTGTTTGTACCTAGGCTTACAGATTCATTGTCTTTTTGACACTGACAGTACTATTTAACTTTGTAATAGTCATCTCAAACCCAACGAGTCCAGAATAGACAGAACCACCTGTCTCTTCCGATCCTCTTCATGTCGATAAATGACAACTCCATTGGCGCTCTCCTGTCTAAATCCTGAACCTGATTACTTTCTTTAGCTCTCTCTGAAACCCTAGTCCAGCATCAGCACCAGTCACCTGACTTAGAACAATATAGACTTTTATCTAACTTATCTAAACATCTGTGTGTGTTTTAAATATATAAATTACAGTGTATCATTGCTTGGCACAACATTCTCAAATGGCTTCTGTCACACTCAGCATCAAAACCTAAAGTCTTTTCCATGAACTTTAAGGCTTGCAATGCCTCTTAGACTCACCTTTTATCTCTGAACTCACTCCATCCTTTTCCCCTTCACTGTTTTCATGTCACAGTGACCCGGCTGCTTTTGGAACATGCTCACCTCAGGACCCTTGTACTTACAGTATCTGCTTGGAAAACTCTTCTTGGCCTGCTCCTTTCCTTTATCCTGCCCATGGGTCACCTCCTCAGAAAATCTTCCTCGAGCGAAGAGTCTGGAGCCCGAGGCTGCCTCAGTCGGCCCCTCTACACTGCTTTGTTTTCAGTATCACCTGATACGCTGCCTACGGATTTGACTAATATTTGCTTATGATTTACTTGCCCTGGAATACACAAAACAGCTATTTTGTCTCACTTAATACATCTCTAACATCCAGAAGAAAAAGAATGTTATAGAGTAGCTTACAAGAATTTTCTGAGTTTTCAAAACAGATGACAAGAAGTTCTCTTTAGCATATTCTCATTACATGGAATTCTTAAGACAGTTTATTTCTCCATTAAAATTGTCTCCTGTCTTTAAGTTAAAAACAAAACAACAACAACAACAAAAAATCTGTTTCAACCTTCTCTTTAGAAACTATGATAGACTCACAAATATTTGCAAAAGTAGTACAAATAACTCCATGTATTCTTCATCCATTGTTTCCCAAGTTGTCTTCTCTAACTGCCCTTTTGATTTTCTGAACCCTAGTTTCTTCAATCTTTTATGATTTTTTTACACAGATTCCCAGGATCTTCCTACTGCCTCTTGAAAACCTAGGAACTCACTCACACTAGCAAGCTCTGTACCATGGAGCTACCTCCTGACCCAATTCCAATTCTTATTTTGTTGGTGGGTTTTCTTCTACACCAGATTCAAATTCCTATGCCAAGGTGATGTATTATGTAAGGAAGGGAAAGGATATTTTAATTAAATGAGAAAATAGGTTTAACCCAATTTTTTTAATACTAAAAAAAGAAAAGAAGAGGAAGACTTCCATCTTTGAAGTGCACTGTCCTACAGAGAAGTACATGCTCCTGTAGATTTTGCATACCAGCTTGCTTGCCGTGATTTCTAGAGACTGGCAATTTTTTAGGCTTTCCTGTGATTTATCTCTTATAGGAAGAATTGAATACAAATAAATCTGTGTTTTTAAATGTATGTTTGCATTTTTAGTCACTTATTTTGTTCTTGCCATTCACTTATTCACCAAACATTTTGTGTTTCAACTGTGTAATATTGTCTCTTATCCCCAAGTGGATCTAGAATGAACATCACCTTTAAATCATTACAAGTACTGAAAGACTGAACAACTCCCATTGTCCAGGTAAGTCAAGTACACTTTATTAATGTGCATTCCTATTCTGATGATAATCCTTGAATAACTGGTTTCCAGTATTAAAAAATGAGCAAGGGCCAGTGCCCTTTACAGCGTGCCTGCCATATAAATGAGATAAGCTCCTTGAAAAGATAAGGCTGGGCCAGTGAGGTGGCTCGGCAGGACCTTGATGAAGATCTGCCGTTCACTTGGAACGCTTCTTCCTCATCTATGCCCATAATGAGATGGTTTGGTCTTTTCATGGCATCCCACATTTCCTGGTTGCTCCATTCTTCTACTTTAAGAATTGTTTTCATATTCCTTGCTCATTTTGTCTAAGTCTTCTACTTTGTCCTCCAGTCCAGATAGTCTATCTTCTGCTTGATTCATCTACTTGTAAGTTGAGTTTTCTAGTTGGTTATTGGGTTTTTCAATTCCATCTTGATTTCAGCTTCAGTCCTTTTTCAGTGTTTTCTTTGTTGAATTCTGTTCTCAAGTCCTGGATTGTCTCTGTCATTTATGTTTGTGTTTTCTTTGGGCATCACACAGGCACTTACTCTCTTTACCTTCTTTCTCTTTAAGTTCATTCAGCTGTTTCTTTGTGTGTTCCTTAAACTCCTTGAGTTCTTTGATGACATCTGTGATTATTGTTCTTTTAAATTCTGTGTCTTGGGGTTCATCTAGGTAATTATCATTGGCAAACATTTTTAAAGGACTGGGAGCTTTTGTAGAGGAGACACTGGCTTGATCTTTCCTGTTGTCTGTGGGTTTGGGCTAAGATCTGGGCATGTGGGCTTCTTTTGTTATTTCAGTGTCTAACACAGGAAGAGCAGCTTGGGGCAGAAGAGAGCTTGTAGGCAGGTGGGGCCTAGAGGTTGGAAATGACTTAGGCAGAACAAAGTCAGGTGGACACAGGGGCAGGGTTGATATGCAGAATGCACATCCTGACTCGACACTGGAATGTAGAGCTAGATCTGGGAATTGGGGAGGGCACATGGAGAGGTGGATCAGGCAGATTCATCAGGCTAGACCCTGGAGAAGGACATGTAGGATCTGGCTGGGTGCAGAGGTTGGTTGTTGAGATGGCTCAGTGGGTTAAGAGCTAAAGGCACTTGCTGCCAAGCCTGAAAACCTGAGTTCAATACCCCAGAGCTCACATGGCAGAGGGGGAGAACTGACTTCAGAGTTCTCCTCTTCTCTGCACATGTGCCATAGCATGTGTATGCCCAAACTCATAACTCCCGCCCCATGCACAAAGACACTCACACAATAAATGAATGTTCAAAAAGGTTTTTGTTTTTAAAGGCAAGACTTACTGATTTAATAATCAGTTAAAAGAAGACATGGCTGGGACATCACTAACCACTCAGTTAAAATGAGTGTGTAGTAAGCTCCCCTCATGAAAGCCCATTCACACACGGTAAACATTACTTAGACAACCGCCTGCCAGCATTCTCCCACAATCTCACCTCCAGTATTAACAGGGTGAACGTTTGTCATTTGTCTAAACTGTTCCTACCTGTTGTTCCAGCATAATTGTTAATTGAACCTCTTTCCCTCTCTCCAGAATCTTGGCTCGGACGATAAATTATATGGTCAATTCAAGTATTAGGGTCTCTGTGATGAATGATCAAGGCACCATTCCTATTTATTGGCATTACCTTGTCACAAGCTGTGAAAACACTTTCCTTTGTGATTGTTTCTTCCTGACTTGTCACAAAGACCTTCACATAAAATCACTCTCTCCCATTAAAGTAATTACTGGGACCCTTTCGGTAATGACCACTTGTTTTACCTTTCCTCTTGAGACTGAACACCAAATGCAGAGATTGCTTTTGCTGGGTCAAGATCAAAATTCTTCAGAGACACTAGGCTTGTACAGGGGAAATACTGCCTCTCTGATCCACAAAAGTCTGAAAGAGACATTTCTCCATAGAAACATTATCTTGTAGAAAAGGGCTGAGGTTTCCTGCTGACTCTCTTCTCTGAGGTTTCCCCCCATTCTGAGATTCTTTTTTTCTCTTTTCTTCTTTCATTCTTCTGCCAATTTTCAGCTCAGAGAATGGAAAACCCCATGCAGTATACATGGCTTCAGTGAGTCTCATGTATTCTGGGCTGAGATTCTTAATGTCTCTGGAATTGCTCCTGGGCTATGAGTAACTGGAAAGAGAATCTGGGTGGCCTTCTCAAGGATGATCTCTGCTAAAACTAGCTAATCTCCTTGATTCACAAGCAAAGATGCTCTTGAGTTGCCGAGTTGAGCCAGGCTGCTGAAGCTGCAGGTTTCTGCAGCTCCCTTCTTGGCCGATGAAAGAGGAGCCTGGACACTGGTTCGTTATTACATCTTGGAAAGTCGGTCATAATTTTCTTTCTTCAAAGCTTTGTCCTCACAGTACTAAATGTAAAAGAAAAAAAATAATGTAAAAAAAGATTTTCAAAATGTGGAATCATGGAAACAAAATAAGTTGTGAAAAAATAAAAAACCTAGCCTCCCCCCACCCCTAACCCCCAAAGGGCATTGATTGTTTTTACTGTTAATTGTTTTGCTATTTTGTAATTCATTGACAAACTATGGAAATTTCTGTTGTTTTCTGTCTTAGCAAAAATAGTTTCCGTGAGACTAAGTAATTTTTTTTTGTAAAACATTGTATTTAGGATAATAGATGTGTAATGACTTTATCATTTTGTTTGTAGCTTGTTTAAAAAAATTAAATTGACTGAAACAAAGTGTCTAAGGTGTGTTTTTTCTCTTTCTCTCCTTTTATCTTTATCTATACACAACAAAACTACTTAGAACTGTTATTATGCGCAGAGTTAACTTCATCATCAAACACTGATGAACCCTGAAATATTAATAATGTGACTTCGGTATTGATCTAAATAAATGTCATGCTTTTGTCAAAATGTAGAAAAGTTGGAGTCCTACAGCCCATCTTAATTCAAGGACCCGGGTTGGACAGCCCTAGGAAACTTTTAATAATTCTCTCTCTTCTTGTTTTAGTTGTCAATTCTGCTCTCTCCTTTCCACCTTGCCTGCTCCTGTTGTGGGAAAACAGATAACAAACACCACAGTCATCCTTCCCACATCCATGAAGATAGAGTCTTTGCTGATTTTTTTAGGGCCTGTTTATGAAAATTGGCCTGGGCGAGTGTCCCCAGAGTGTTGCAGCCCCTGAGTGAATAGGGACGTTCCTTGACTTGGAAGCAGTGGCATCAGGTGGTTTGAGGGACCGGAGTATCATCTTCTGGGAAACCAACTCTACTGGGATCGTGTTAGTATCTCATAGGTTGTATTGTACACTAAAAATACTTGCAGGTGTCTTAAAGAATAAAGACCTACATAAGGGAAGTAAACATTTATCTAGATCTAAAAAGGAACTAAAAAAGAAAAAAAAAACTGATTCCAAAAATTATGATCTATTTTTAACCATGGGTGTGAATGACATAGAGTATACTATATCTTCCTTGACAAGGTGAGTGCGAATAGCCTGTCCTCATCTTTGCAGTTCTCAAGAGATTTATTCACTGGCTTCGAGCCAACACGGTGACAAAGTTTTATTGATTTGCCAAATCCAAGGCTTGGGTGTCAGAATTGGGAAATCTGGGACATGATCATTTGACTAAAGAAGTCTCTCTAGCTTCCTTGTGCTTTTTTGTTTGTGAATGGCTCACAGAAAACCTTAGAGGCTGTGATAGAAACTGCAGGTCTTTAAAATGAGAGGAGGACTGGGTAGGAAGAGGGGTCGTTGGGGTGGGGGGTGAGTTGCATGTTTGTGTATTTTGTTGGAAGGTATTTTACCTCTACTAGCAAGGCTCATTGGAAGGGCCAGGAACAGTCCTTGTTTTGCGAAGGCTCTTCCTCCTTTATACACTCCCCACCCCCACCTAAACCCATAATTTCATTATCTGGCCACTCAAAGCCCCTGTACTGTGTTATCTTACCAGGGTGAATATGCTTCGGATTTTGTCTGCTTCTCAGACAGACTGAACTTCCCACCGTATTCCCGCCCCCTTTCCCACTGATACTTGCTTCTGTTTCCCAACGGAACAGAAATTTATCTGATAATCTAGTCAGGATGACAGCAGAAAGCGTATGGAGAGCTTAATGTACTGTGTCTCCTAAAGAAGGCGGGTAAAGATGGGTACTCGGCCTGGATAACCCAAGAGCAACAGAATTTTGGCTCAAAAATGTGAATTTTCAGTTAGCTGTAATCCCAGCTGCTTATTGAAGTCCAGCTTGGGCAACTAGACTGTGTTTAGTGTACAATTCCAAAGACTGTCTCAAAATAAATTTAAAAAAAAAATGCAGAGGGGCTATGAATGTAACTCATTGGTAAGGCATTTGTCAAGAATGTTCTGTGTCCCTGGTTAAAAAACAAAAACAAAAACAAAAAAACCCTTTTAGTGGTGAAGTTTCAGAGGTGGTGGAGTAAATTTTGGGGAAGAAGGGTACAGTATTAAACACCCTTAGACTCACGCCCATAGACTACATGCTGCGGGTAGGAAGGGCCAGCCCTGGGGCCCAGGAGAGCACAGTATCTGTTTGGTACAGCAGCTCTCCTAACAGCAGAGGGAGGAGGTGCTGTTGGGAAGTAAACAGCCAGAGAATGTGCCTGACTTCTCTGTCAACAGGAAGACGAGGACTATCCATGCCTTTCTCCTCCTGGAGGTTGGTACTGAGAGAGGGTACTGGGCACCCCTCCCACAGACATACACCCTCACCCAGGCACTCCCAGCCTCACCCCATGGTTTGATTCCTCAAAGATCAGAAAGACAAAAGATTCAGAAGCGCCTGCAGCTGAGCCCTGCTTAGGCAATGTAATCCCAAGATCGATCCTGCCTGTTTTCTTTTAAGCGCTCAAGTACTGCAGATCAAATCCCTTCCTCACCATCACTTTGGAAACAGCACTGAGGATGTGCTGTTTCTGATTACATAATGATTTAAGGCAAGGAACATTTTGTTGACATACCCACACCAGTTCTGACTTGACACTGGGTTACATTTTGCTCTGTTAATTCAAGATTTTCCGAATATTGCCATTGCATAGATAGAACATATTCACTGAGATGTTGTCGAGGTAGGGTTCTAGTTTAACTTTAAACATGGAAAAATTTCCCCTGTGACTTATATTGATTCCCAGTGAGAATGGCAAGCACTGTTGGTGGGTCTCACTAATTATGTGGTTTCTGTATGTAAACACTTACCTTTTACATGTGTAAATGTGGACAGAGCATAGACTTTTTCACTGCTAGCCTAAGTATGTACACAAACATCCATACCTTATGGATCTCTGGTCTTTTTTAAATAACTGTTCCCTCAATTGAAGTAAGATTGCTACTGCTCCTCTAACTATTAACTAATAAAGATGCCACACTGTCAAAGTGCTCTCAGCAAAAGTAGGAGTTTGAATGTCTAGCATCCATGTCAAAAGCTGAGTATGGGCTGGGCGGTGGTGGAGCACACCTTCAATTCCAGCACTAAGGAGGCAGAGGCAGGCAGATCTCTGAGTTGGAGGCCAGCCTGGTCTGCAGATCGAGTTCCAGGAGACAACCAGGGCTATACAAAGAAACTCGGTCTCAAAAACCAAACCAAACAAATAAACAACCAACCAAACAAACCCTGAGTGCAGTAGCCCATCTCCAATCTCTGTACTGGGAAGGTGGAGTCAGGTGAGACAGGAAAACCCTGCATCGTGCTAGCCAGCCAGCATAGCTGAATTGACGAGTTCCAGGTTCAGTGGGAGACCCTGTCTTGAGAAATAAGGTGGCCAGTGATTCAGGAAGATGCCTGGTGTCAATCTCAGGCCTCCACACACAAACACAGATACACACAAATTAAAAAAAAAATCTGTAATCCAAACTAATTAGAGTCATAGTTAATCTTCACTTTTAAGAATGGCATTGAGTCTAGACACAGGGATTTTTCTGGGAAACCAATGAGGTCACCGAATAAATCTCCTTTAGTACTGAAGGAATAGACAAGTCATTCTGATCACTGCCCTAAATGGTAATGTTGCCTAGACTACAAAGAAATGCCATTCAACAGGCATTTCCCTTGCAGCATGGTGCAGATCTCTGTGCACAGATCCACATCAAGCTTGTTCTTCCCCTGCTTGGGAACCACACTATCAATACTGCCAAGAAACATCACTGTGATGTGCAATGCTGCCGTCATGCTAAATTCTCAGCGCTCTCTCCTAACCTGTGCAGGAGAACACATATATGAGAAAGCAGTCAATGATGACAGCAATTATAGATTATGGTCACGACTAGTCCCCCAGGAAAGGGAACTACTGGTTATAACTAAAATGTTTATTACCGCAGAAAAGCCCCCACATACTGTTTTAAGTCTCTGGATAAAAACTTCAGATACCAGTTTTTGATTACTGACTCTGTCACAAGTCCTGTGCTTAACCATGCTGGCTTTGATCTGGTTTGAGCCTCATCATTGCTCGTTGGTTAGAAGCTATCATCATGCATCATGCCCTGACACAGGTGTGTGTGCACTGGGAATGCATGGGAAAAGTCAGTGCCTACAACACGTGACTTTCAAATCCCTCCCTTCCCCCAGACCCCAGGACACGGAGGTTGCAGGATTCAGTTTTTCTCTATGTCCACAGTTGATGTGGACATAAGTCCTATGGCTTCAGGGTGTTTCTATGTGTGCCTGTGTGTGCAGCACATATTTGAGGGTTTTCCTCAATATTCTCTTCTGCTTTTCTATCAGCTTGTTTTTGGTGGACTAACAGGCCCACTTTGAAGTTCTCTTGGTGTTGACTCTCTATTCCAGTAAAACTTAATAAGGGTTCTTATTTCTATATTCCCAGGATAGCACCCCTAAAACTTTTGAAACATACTGTTTCGAAAATGTTTTTAAATCCACTATGAGAGAAACTGTGTCTAAGGGCCATCTCCCCAGATGATGTAAAGACTAAAGTCATTTTAGTTATCACCCACCCTGCTCCTTCTGTGTGTGTGTGTGTGTGTGTGTGTGTGTGTGTGTGTGTGTGTGTGTGTCTTAGAGCTTTCTAGCTTCTCAGGCTCCCCGACACTGTACCTTTATGTTGTTCGGAGAGTCAACTTAAAATATACAATCTCCAGACGGGAGTGATTTAGCAAAATTAAAAACAGGCAAGGGGCAGGGAAGGCGGGAGGTGTCAAATGTTTTCTCTGCCCACTATCAGTTTGATGTGGTAGCCTTGTTCCTACCTAGTCCTCCGTCATGCTGTCCACTACCCAAAGCTAAAATATCTGAAGCGGTAACAGAATACACATGAATAGAGATGTGTAGGCCCCTCTGTCTCCCTTCTAACCCACCACAGAGAGTTTTAATTGTGGCTTGTTTCAATTTAATTTTGCTTCACCTCAGGATGAAAGGCACTAGTTTCAGTGCACCTTAAGAGGTACCATAAAATATGTGTAAGTACTTGCAAAAATTCTTTTAGCATCCTCCAAAGAAAATCGGTATTTCTGATCGCTTATTTGTTTTTAGAGTAAACAAAACCATGTCATATTAGTGAGCTAATAGTAATGTCTCCAGCTTTATAGTGCACACACTTATTTATTTTTCATGTGCACACTTAGTTAAAATTTCTTCTCTGGTTAGAAACAAATCTAGTAAGAGAACTGCAAAGAAGTTACATGTAGGGAAGCAATGTCACATAGTAAACCCACTTTGTAGTATGCGTTGGGTGAGATATGGAGTAATTCAGAAGTATTGAGAAGTTTAAGTAGAAAAAGGGAATTTCCCAGTGATCCCAGATCTTGAATCAACATCATTCGGTACAGCCATCCCTTCATAGTTAGGCTCACAGGGCTGATTCACAGTGGGATGAGGTAAATGGATACAGAAATGGTTAGTGAGGCACCTATGAAGATCACCATTTCCTTCTCCATTGGTCCACTGCTCCCAGCTCTTACGTTCATCTTAAAAACCATCACAGGCCAAAGTTGATACTGATAAGGCTACGATTTATCACACACCTCCTGAATATAGCTACAGCATGGACCCAGAACTGTTTTAGGTTGTAAATCACTTTTAACATGGGTGCAATTTCTGAGTTCCAGTGCAGATAAAATCCTTGGATTCTTCCTGTTAGCACCTTGCATGCCTTTCTGAAGGATACAACCCATGGGTCTCAGCAGCACAGAAAAGATAAGATATCCTATGTCGTTCATTTTCTGCAAATAGTCTGTATTTACAATACTATGCCAGTCGTTTCTGACTACCACTTAGGGCAATTTTGCTTAGCCTAGCGGAATGTCTTGGAAACTACTGGCAATGATTTAGTCTCCAAAATTGGAACACATTTAGTAGAGACAGAAAGCCTATGAACAAATAGTGGGCATGTGCCAGAGTAAATAAGTGTGGTTCATGAGCTGCGGTCAGAAATGTCTCTCTTTCAGTATGCAGGCAAAGCCTTTGCCAGCATTTGCCATAAAGCCATCACACAAAGCAGTTTTTCCCCCCAGCAAGACAGACTCAATGAAAGAAGGATTCTAGCTCACAGTCTCCTCTTGGGGCTGTCATCACAGGTCACGCCAAAGAAGACCTGAGCTGAGAGGACTTTTTCGCCAATTAGTCTTTCTTACTCAGCCTGCCAAGCTTCCATGAAAAAACAGAATGAGACTCCTGAGGGAATAGCAGGCTGTAAGAGTTGGTAGAGGAAAGATTCTGCAGCATGCAAAGCCCCTCCCAGGATCTCACAGTAAACCACAGAGTCGTTTGGCTTCGCCTCTTTTCCAAACCCAAGCTTTGGCCCGTACTTAGAACTCCTGCGAAGCACTTGGTGCGGCTATCGTGACAGAGAGATATGGAGTCAAGGAGAAGGTCCTTCCCGTATGGAGACTGAAGGAGAGAAACCTGCGCAGTGTCCGCTTCAGTCTTCTTGCATTTCCTTGAGAACTTAACTCCTGGATCACACGTCACTGATGGCTTTAGTGCACTTGGGCTAGAATAGCATGTTCTCTGATGCACTGTGTGTGCATGCTTGCCCACTGAGCACACAGTGTGGTTTTGTGTAATTTTCTACTCCTGTGTAGTAGACTGTGTAGTTTCATGGTATCCACTGAAATTCAAGAAGGAATCTCTCTTTTAAACAATTGAATGAACCATAAATCAATACCCAGCAAGATTCACTCATTGTGGGATTTTTCATGGAAGGATATAGAGTTCACCTTTAACAGAGCATACCGTAAGAGATGCTACTTTCCAAAGCCTTCTGATGAGTTCTGTAAAGTAGTAAAGCATGAGTGAATGCTTGCAAGCTACCTCCAACACAACTTTAAAAGTAAAGAAACCCAAGATATCGTTTCTATACCAAGTGATGGATTTCCTAGTCGGTCATGAATCCCACAGTTAAACTAGAAAAGTCTCCACTGGACACCCACCATATGCCAGGCATCTTGCTGGGGACTAAGATTACAGAGAGGAAAGTCGGAAAGGAAGATGTCAAGATGTTGACTATTGTCTGTTCTGCACACGAGGTGTCAGCCTTCACTTTGTGTAATTTAAAGAAAATTGAAAATATGTCTGTATTTTGTTTGTGTATGTGGGGTGGGCAGGCACACAACTGCCACTGTAAGGATCCCACCCGCAGAGATAAGGAGTCTGTTCTTGATGTCTACCTTGTTAAGGCAGAGTCTCTTGTTTCTGCTGTTGCACTGCATAGCTTAGGCTAGCTGGCCCTTAAGCTTCTGTGTGAACCTCCTGTCTCTTTACCCTCTCGTGCTGGAGAAGGATTGAAATCACAGCTGCACACCAACACGTCTGGTTTTGTGTTTTCAAACATGGGTTCCAGGGATTACACTTAAGTTGTCAGGCTTGTGTGGCACTGAGTCACCTCCCTGTTCCCACTTTGTTGTATTTAGACAGGTAAATAAGGGGCTGGAGGGATTGCTCAGTGGTTAGGGGTACTGGCTGCTGTTCCAGAGGACCTGCATTGGATTCCCACCACCCACAATGATGACTCACAACCATCTGTACTCCAGTTCCAAGGATTCCAATGCCCTCTTCTGGCCTCTCTGATTGCCCTGAATGCATAGTACAGAGATAAGCACTCAAGCAAAACACTCATACACATAAAGTAATAAAATAATACAACGTAAGGTAAATAAGATGTTCTTTTATTTTAAATAGAAAGGAAAAAGTGACAGTTCTTTGGTTAAGAAGCTTGAAGTTGAAAATGGAGAAGAATGACCCAATAATTTAAATACAGTGTGTTACATAGCATAATACAGAAGTACTGGAAGATAGCACAATTTCTTTAGGGGCTGGTGCTGAGTAGGAAATGTACCTCAGATGGAAGAACAACTAGCTTAAGAGTTGGAAAAGGGAATCATTTTGGATTATGGTTTCCTGCTTAGACATGTAATCCTGGACAAAGCGCTTACTCAAATAGCTTCCTGCCTTGTCATGTGGGGATACTACTCTATTGTGTTTATAGTGTTGAGAGGATTAGATGTGAAAATGCATATGAAAAAGCACACGAGTCTGTACATATCAATATAAAATGCTATTTTTGTAACTAGTTTCATAGTCGTATTTGTTGTACAAACTTACACAACCAATAGTACTTTATCATTATCTATTTATCTGTCTGTCTGTCTGTCCATCTATCATCTATCTATCATCTATCTTCTATATATTATAATCTACCATATATTTATCCATCTGTCTATCAAGTAGAATGCCACTGATCCCAAAATGATGCCGCATTTTGTTTACTAACACCCAACAATCCTTCTTCTATGAATTAATGCTAAGGAATTAAATAATCTATGTCAATATTTAAATATAACAACCAAAGTGATCAGCCAGGTGCGGTAGTGCACACCTTTAATTCGAGCACTTGAGAAGCAGAGCCAGGTGGATTTGAGTTTGGGGCCATCCTGGTCTACAGAGGGAGTTTAAGGACAGCCAGGGCTACACAGAGAAACCCTGTCTCGAAAACAACAGAACAACCCTCTCCCTGAAATAGAACTGAAGTGATTATGAGGAGGAAAGGGAAGATCAGAACAGGCAAATGCAAGAAGACCTCTGCCCACCGTATAGAACTAACCCATTCAGCGTTTGGGATTGGCTTGAATAGTAAACGAATGGGGGATGCCTGAGCACCCAGAGAAAACTCACATTTGCTTATACTGAAATCCGAGTTCTCTCATCTGACTTTACGTATTTTGCTGACTCCCAAGTCACCCCTCAATTTCACCTCGTAAAAAGGCAAACACATGTCCCTTCCAGTTTTTATCTCTTTAATTCTACCTGGACTTTGTTGCTGTGTCCTTTTGTGCAGAGTCCAGCTTACGCAATGATTTTGTCTGGCAAGCTTCTCCAAGAGCCCTGCAATCCCACAGCTGTTTGCCTGCTTGCCTCTGACAATCACAAGCCCCAGGATGATATGCATTCCAAATGCAGGGGCATAAGACAACACAACAACAAAGCAAGCGATTCCTGCAAAGACTGAAAGGTGCCATAGTGTGTGTGTGTCATTTCCACCCAGGTTCTGAAACACTCTGCTGCATGCATTGCTGGGCTTTTCTCCCTCCCGAGCCCTCTCCCACCAACTTCCACAGCTCAGGAAGGACGGGGAAATGAATCTTGCAAAAATAGTCAATTCTCTTCAAAGTGCTTTGAGTTTTTGATCTTTCTCGGTTGGTGGTTTTACTTACCCCACTGACCATTTTTAGAAGAATTGCATTTTGAATTTCATATTAGCAAACACTTATAAAGCCTGACAAAATATGGCAGAGTCAAAACCTAACCACCATCACTTTCATATCTCAGTCCTATTCTGTGATCATGTTTTAAAAAATTATTAAAAATTTTATTTCCTTCAGAATCACTTAAAGGCGTAGAAGATGAGGAAGAAATTGTTATAGAAATTGATGAAAGATCAAGCTAGGACAGGGTACACACACACACACACACACACACACACACACACACGCACACGCGCGCACACACACACATTCACACTGATCAAATAGGCCTCCAGATGAAGTCACTTTTTAAAAACAACTTTAAAATGTATGTATGTATGTATGTATGTATGTATGTATGTATGTATGTATATATTGTCTCTGTCTGTCTGTCCGTCCCTCTGTCTGTGCCATAGCGCACATGTGGAGGTCAGAAGGCAACTTTGGGCATTGACTCTCATCTTCTACCCCATTGAGTCAGAGTCTCTTCTGGTTTCTGCTGCTATGCTGTGGAGCTGCTGGCCTGGGAGGTCCGGGGTGATCGTCCTCTGCCTGCCTCCTAACTTGCTGGAGAAAGACTGATGCACACCAGCCAATGCATCTGACTTTTCCTCCTTTTGCGTGGGTTCCAGGGATTGAATTGATGTCATCAGGTTTGATGTGTGTGACTCAGACCTCAGCTGGCCGAGCCATCTTCCCAGGCCCAGACGATGTTTCCTTACCTGTGCTAGAGTCTTCCCATTATATCTTTTTCCTTGCTAGTGTTTAGAATAATTTACTCTAATTTGGAAAAAAAAAAAAACAAAAAAAAAACAAAAAACTCTACTAGACTATTCCAGAGGCCTGAGGGAACAAAGCTGAAGAATGGTGTAAATCAAACAGATCCACCTTTCTGCATTGTGATGTGGCCAGGGTATCTGGACACCGTCAGGGCATTGCAACCTTATCCCAAAGGGACTTTGTTATAGGAAAAGAGTTTAATTTTTTTCCTCTTTGTAACCTTGTGAAGTTTCCACATTGCAAAGCAATCACATCTTTCAAGCTAGAAATGATTGTGTTTGGCACCACAGCCTCTGGTGTGATGGCCTGTGCTTGTTTTCACTACAGCGAAAGCAGCTTTCAAAATAAATCATCTGTAACAACATTCTACTCCCCAAATCATATAATCCTATTAACGGAGTTTCATTTTCCCCCATTGTCACTGGTCTGACAAGATTGGCTAAGTTTATGTGTGGAGACAGAAGGCCTTGGAGGATTTGGCTGTGGTGAGGAGAGTTACTCAGCTGCAGACGTGTGGAAGCTCACTGCACCTTACATATCCTCACCTGTATTTCATCTTACCTCATGTGCTTTGAGGCTAACAGCTACACAGTCACTCAACAACTCAAGCTACTCAAGAGATAGCCCATGCTGGGACACAGGAAGCCTGGTAGGTTACTGTGCTTGTCACAGTGAATAAGACCTCTGTCAAGATGAAACATGCAGATTCACTGACTGAGAAAGTATTCCACATGACTGCATGGAATCCTTACCCAAAGTAGAAATTATATGGTAAAACTTACAAAAGCATTTTCTTACATTACAGAGTTCTCAGGAGAGTATGTTTTTTTCCTTGGTGATGAAAAGACAAAAAAGAAACATCTTGCAATAACTGAACAGCATGTTTTTCTTCTGCCAGTAGTGAGAAAGGGTTTCTACAAAATATTTAGGAAGTTGCAAGCCCAAATATCCCGGCCAGCTTGGTCTGTGTTCCTTGCAAATAGTCTGAGGCATGGTTGATCTTGGGTTTATCAGTCAGGCAACTCGTTAACAGTTTGTGAATGTAATGATCTTATCAGTGCAATCAGCTGAAGCAATTGTGGCACTTTTATAATCCTCCATAATAAGTGACAGGTCCCAAGTGTTGTGAGCCAGCACCACATACTGCGATGGACAAGCTGTTCTTCCGGTAGAAATGTACAGATAAGCCACCTCTGCTCCCCAGGCAGTCTCTTCACATCAGTCCTTGAATAGCCTTGTCCATGAGCCAGCATCTTCTGGCATCCCTTGACATCTAGGCTGAAGTGTAAATCCATTTTTTCAAATCAATACAAACTTAGCATAAGCCTGACTTTGTCCTTTTAAAAGCTTTCTGAGTCTGAATTCACAGGTTCCTTGCTTTCAGCTGTTCTTACTCAACTAGTAAGTAACTCTTACTCTAGAGCTGAGCCCTGCTTTTGAATTCTATCTCTGCACTTATTAGATTAATACATTTAGCCAAGGTATTCAACCTCATCAAGATGCAATTTGTCAATTTACTGACAAAGTCCAATAATATTATCCTGTTTGGGCTAGCAAGATGGGTCAGCGGGTAAAGACACTTGCTGCCAAGCCTGTTGACCTGAGTTTGATCTCTGGGACCCACTTGGTGGAAAGAGAAAACCAACTCTACACAGTTGTCCTCTAACCTTCTTACAACCATCAGGGTATGAGATTGCCCCATCTCCACGTAAGTAAGTAAACAAATGTGATGAAGAAGATCACCTGACTTAAAGGATTATTGAGATGATATTAATTGTAAATTATAAAATGTAGCTCCTACCCTTGGAATGTACCCTTGGAATAACAATGGGACCAGTATGCATGAAATGAATTCTGCATAAATACACAGTAAAAAACGGGAATAAATAATTTCATAATCTCAGGCCTCTGCAAACATTTCTTTCAAATGTTTGTTATAACAAAAAACTAGTTAGAGGGTCCTAGGATTTCACCATTTGCCTTCTTTGAATCCCTAGACATAAAGTGGTTTTGTGTAGCAGATGAAACAGGGTCAACATCTGCTTGATTTCCAAGTCCACAGAAAAGCAACAGTTTCCTGGGAAGTAATTTTTGCATCCAAAATAGTTTTAGATAAACTGGCAGTATAATAGAGCTTGAATGAATGATAACTAGCATCTATAAGGTCCCGCTGTTTAAAATTTTATGGTCATTATTTCAAACTTGTGGAAACCACAATTTTCATTAGAGAAAGTCCTATGTTGCCCTTTCTAGGAAAAGTTTGGAAGTTATAGTGATTGCTTGAAAGCTCCCCTCCATATCACGAACTAGCCATAAAAAACATGGAGATTTTAATTCATCTTTAGAAATTGAAGTGCTGCTTTATTAGGGCATAGTATTTATGTATATAACTTTATCTAACTAACACAATTACACGTAAAACAATGGTTCCAACCTGCCTTCTATGATCATTTATAAACATGATCTCACTTTCCTCTTTCTTAAAGATAGAGAAATATTCACCTTTCCTGCCATGCTGTCTAAATGACTAAAGCATTTAAAAATTTTAAAACTAGATTCTGTTTAATTGGAGATATGAGTGACCAAATACCTACTGTCATTTAACAATGGTTAATTTTATATTAAACTAGTTAAAATTTAAAAAAATGATTTCCTGTGACAAATTAGGTCATTTGGGGTCCTCATTAATTGTATGTATTTCATGACTATTGAGCTAGGCACAAAATTAATTCAGACAAGTTGTCTGTGTATCTGTAAATATCACCTTGGTCATTTACTTATACTTTCAAACAATATTGTGATTCTAAACAGTATTAACATTTATTGGGACACATTTTATATGCCACAAAATTTATTATTACAAATCTATAACTCACTATATAAAAAGTAAGTTTATAGAGTTGCACTGCCAATCACAAGTTTGGTTGGTTGAGCAATTGTTGACCCTAAGATTGAAATTGTTTGGACAGAAACTCAGGGATGTACAGCTAAAATGGGAATGTCCTTAAATAAGTTCGCCATTCCCAAGTTTCATTACGAACACATATCACACAGTGATGAAGTCATTTGTGTATGAGGCTGTCTCCATGGCAGTCCCTGAGCTCTTTGGGAGTGGGGTGTGGGACTCTGGCAGAAGCAAATGGGTTAGCAACACATTTTCTTGTATTAACAACATCTAAGAATGTTACCTCAGTGGATGGCAGAGCCAGTACCAGATTTTTTCTAAACACTGTTTTAAAAAATTTGTAAATAAAGGCTACCAGCGAAGACTTTGAGCTCAGGCCTTTTTTCAAGGGGTGTGTCAGGAAGGAAGCTGTGTTTTCAGTCTGGTAAAAAGGGACAAATACTCCATGAACCACTAAATCCTCTCTGCTTCTCTTCAGAAGATTATATCTGGATACCTTCAGACAAAAGACAGAACCTAAACCCAGAGTTTGTGAAGTTAATTCAACTCTAGCTGGAATGAGCAAGGATCTTACTCCATTAACCTTGGGCAGACAACCATGCTTATATCATGGTCTGGAATCTTGCCCTTAAAACCCACAATTGCTGGCTATTACATTATCACTGCCTGCTAACAATTACTCCCATGCGGCAGGATGACATTCTTTTCCTGCTTGTAAGAGTACGACAGTTTCCCCGGGGCACAGGTGTCATCCAAAGAAAGTCTTGGGTTCTAGAGAAATTTTATTTTTCTTTCCAGAGTTTGACCAAAGGGCTACAACTAACTTACTTTATTGCCTTTGTATCCCCACTAATGTTTTCTGGACTGCGTAGGAATGTTAAAAAAAAAAAAAAAGCAGAATGGGAGATGAGGCTTTTAATACACTGTGAGTATGGTCAGGCTCAAAACAAAAATAAAAATCAGATAATAAATCTTTCATTCATGAGAATGACATGTTTTGATCAAGGCCCCCTCTTCCTCTCTCTGATGATGATGATGATGATCGTGGTGGTGGTGGTGGTGGTGGGGTGGTGGTGATGATGTGATGATGATGATGATGATGGTGATGATGATGGGGATTGAACTTAACACCTTTCCCTTGCTAACTACTTGTTGAACTGATACTCTAATTCCCATGATGAGAATCTCTTAATTTGACCATCTAAAATCCTCGCATCACAAAAACAGGCTGATAGTGACATGCTGGCTCACCTGTGCGAAGCAGAACAGTGGTGAGTTAATGCAAACTAATGAACTATAGAGTCTTAGACCATGTCTGTAGCACATATGGTAAAACAGAACACTCTGAATTCTTATTGCATATAACTCTGTGACACAATGACAGAATTAGTATACATTTAGATGTTGCACAGCTGCATTTGATGTAACATATTGCTGTATTCTTTTTTTTTTTTTTTTTTTTTCCGAGACAGGGTTTCTCTGTGTAGCTTTGCGCCTTTCCTGGGGCTCACTTGGTAGCCCAGGCTGGCCTCGAACTCACAGAGATCCACCTGGGATTAAAGGCATGCGCCACCACTGCCCGGCTATATTGCTGTATTCTTATGGTCGTACATTTATGTGGTTCTGTTTTCTTATTAGGCTGAGGTATTATGTGACTAAGGACTAAGGTAATATCTAGCTCCTAGCCTAGAGATTGTAAGCATGTGAAAAGATTGTGGACACACAGGTTATATTTGGAATGACCTGATGCTAAATGTAGCTAAAATTCTAGAATTGAGGATTCTGTATGTCAGTATCATTAGGTGAAAAAGGATTCATCTTCCAACTTTGGCTAACTCAAGCCATTAGACATGAAGAGATTATGTTTCTTTTCCTTTGGGGAACCTGTACGAAATATAATGTAAAAGCATTCTTACCAGGTGTTAATATAAAAATCAAATTAGCTAAAATTGTTAAAAAATTACATTTCTTTTAAAAATCAGTACAGAAAGATAGGGACCTGATTACTGGTATCTCCTTTTAGAGGAATCTTCCAAATATTTCAGAGGATTTACTTTTGTGTTCATTTCAGACCAGAACCCAGAGAGGTCCTATTAGATATAACCTCCTTTGACAGAGGATAACATAAGTGCTTGAATGTCCAGCTAGCATTAAACTCAAAGGTTTACACTTCTGTTAAAAAGGATAGTATTGAATATTTACTGACTCTTAGCTATTAAAATATCTCTTAAAGAGGTTTTAAATCTAATTTTACCTTACTGTACACTAGATAATGCCAGTTCCTCTTGTGTTCATCACTGTAGTGACTTGGGATATTCTTAGGTTCTAGATAATTGGATACAGTCCTAATTCTACCAGATTTAGGTTATTTGTGTATTAAAAAGCTCATTGTGCATATCCTACCTAATCTACTGCTATGCTTTTCAACCCAAAAGGCTCAGAGTGTCATGCTATATAGCCTTTTGTGAATCCTAATTGTATTTCAATATTGAAATTGTGATATTAATTATAGATGTTATTAATTAGTAGGGAAGAGAAGCCATATTGTTTACTATAGCTCAACCAAGGCAGACATTTACTCATATAGTTTTTATACTCATTCCTAACACGTACCAACTGCATATCAGAGTATGAAAGGGAGGAAAACAGAAATAGGATAGAAGAGTTTGTGTGCTCTTTCTCTAGCAATAACCATGCACCAAATACTTACAACCTACATTAGGTAGGCTAATACTAGCTGTTTTAGTTAGTGTAATGCTGGTCATTGTCACAAGTGGATAGTGAAACACAGGGGTGCTTACATACAACAGAAATTTATTTTTGCCTGTAAAATGTCCCAAATCATTTACAGTAAATGGGGAATGGAGATATGGGAATGATCCTAGTCACTCAGGGACATAGACCTGTGAGGTTCTGTACAACTCAGCATTTATCACTCATTGCTATGACTGTTTCTGGAGACGGGAAGAAAATAGACGAGTATTGAAAATTTGGGAGGTTTCATGAGCGGAGTCTGGAGTGAGGCCCGTCATGTGTGTCCCCTGCCCCGGTGACTAGCCTTTAGGTTTAGGACACCATGAGCATGCAGAGCAGGGCTCGGACATTATATTCCGACTGAGAAGCCCATTTGGCTACAACTCCGTAAGCCGACAGCTGTCACTGTCGCTTGGGAAGTGCATTTATTCTTTCATGTTTCACCAGCCTTATCCTCTGCTACTGGGGTCACCAAGGTGACGATTTGATGTCAGTGTAGCCTGGGCTGTGATGAACAGCAGCAGCAGCACACCGGGTGTCGTGGTTTGCATTTGTTTGCTCCTGAACCAATTTCGTCTATTGAAGTCTGAGTTTTCTCAGCTTTAGCCCACGCTAATTTGGTGCCTGGTCTATGTAACTACGATTCCGGCTCAGCCTAGAGACTGATGTTCCTAAGACGTCGTCGTCAGCTCCCCAGTGGCTCGCATTGCTGTCTCTGTTGTGCTGTGAACCCTGCGTTGTTTGTTGTGAATCACTGAAACTCCTTAACGAACAACTGCCTCATAAGAAAAAGGAAAGTAAACACTCTACTTCTTAATGTTTATCGTTGAATGGTCTTTTGGGAGCTAGGAGATAATACTTCATTTTGAAAAATGGTTATTTCTTACTTCTAGCTCTGTTTTGTCCCTTTGTTCTAATATATCTTCTGAGGGCAAGAAGATATCTTGAATGTACCTATAGCTTCTGCTTTGATTATAGCCAAAAGTCAAAAAGGTGCTTTAATAGAATTCTAGTTGGCTAGGTAAGTGCATTGTGGGGAAAAAAAAAAAAAAGATGTAATGGTTCCAGCTGTCAATGACCACAATTTACATATACTTAGGATCTAGCACTTGCTGGCAGTGATGCTTGATTTTAGGTGTCAATTTTCCTGAGCTCTACTCATATTAAACACTGTTGTTGGGTGTCTCCAAGGGTCTTTCTAGATGATTTGAATCTCAGTAAGATGGACTGGCCTTCACAGTGTAGGCAGAGACTGCCCAACATACTGAAGGCCTGAAGAGAAGAAAAGGTAGGAGGGGAATGAATTTGCCTTTTTTTTTGCCTTGCTTCCTGAGCTGGTACAGCTCATGTATGGGCCTTAGATCACTAGCTACCCTGGGTTTTAAGCCTTCAGATCTTGACTGAACTAACAACCACTACCAGCTTTCCTGGGTCTCCATCTTCTGTGGACAGTAGAGCCTAGAACTGTTTGCCCTCCGTAATTACACGAGGTAAGTCCTCATAATAAGTATTTTTTTCTCTCTCATGCATATGTTTTTGGTTGTGAGCTGAGCCATCTCTTTTTTTTTTTTTTTTTTTTTTTTTTTTTTTTTTTTTTTTTTTTTTTTTGTTTTTCGAGACAGGGTTTCTCTGTGTAGCTTTGCGCCTTTCCTGGGACTCACTTGGTAGCCCAGGCTGGCCTCGAACTCACAGAGATCCGCCTGCCTCTGCCTCCCGAGTGCTGGGATTAAAGGCGTGCGCCACCACCGCCCGGCCTGAGCCATCTCTTTAACAGCTTATCTTTTAACAGCTGAACCATCTCTCCAGCCTCTCTCATGAATATGTATATGTGTATTTACCATACACATCTCATTAGCTCAATACATACATATACACACATATGTGTAAGCATATATATGTATGCATGTATGTACGTACGTATGTATTTCTGTAGAGACACCTAACCAGTACATGAAAGAAAATGTTGAGCTTTAAATTCTCAGCAACATACAAAATCAATCAATCAATCAATCAATCCTTTCATTTAACCACCTTGATTACTTTTGGAGGTCAGTATACATTATTGCCGTTCTGTGCATGATGAAACTCAGACAGAGGTCAGGAACATTCCTATACTGTACCAGTAATAAGTGATAGTGCTATGAATGGACAATATTTATGTGATTCCAAGTCTGAGCTTGCCACCCTTTAAGAGCCTTGCCATGGAGTACATCCTCAAAGTTTCCATTTTCCATATATCTTCTACACATCAAAAGAAACCTCCATGCTCCACCAGTACTCTTGGCAAATAAGTGCTACAATAAATAAAAATAGGCATATCAAGAGATGTATTTTTTATTACCTTGTTCCTCCCATCAAATTACATGTGCCGAAGAAGAAACAGGCTTCTTAGAATCCAGAGCACATTTACCACCAGATGAGCCTGGATTTGCAACTTCAACCACAGCACTTGACAGCATCGCTTAATAAAAAGACTTAAATCCACCTACAACTTTATACTCAAAAACAGATTACACCATCCTGTGAAAGCAAAGCAGTATGAGAAAAGTGATAATATAACGGTTCCCTGGTGTGTATTGATTCAGCGAGAGCCTTTTGATTGCCTTACACTGGTTAATTTGGATTGGGATGGTGAACTCAAGTTAGGTTTAATTGGCCCTTCTGACAGAAAGTCAGAAGTCTAAATGGGGGGAATAAATGGTACATGCTAGCCGTAATAAAACTTTGAACACATTTTAAGCCTATTGTCATTTTGCTGTTCTAATATCTAGCTGAAGTCAGAGAGATGTGGCATTGCTCATGATTTGGGGGAGGTTTCAAATAAATGGGAATAATAATAATAGTGCCAACCTCACGGGATTACTGTCAAGATTAAATGACATCATGTATACTTAGTAATGACCAAGCAACAATAGGTGCTTGCATTTCCTCGTGTGTGTGTGTGTGTGTGTGTGTGTGTGTGTGTGTGTGTGTGTGTGTATAGAAAGAGAGACAGAGACAGAAACAGAGGGAGATAGAAAGATAGAACTCATGTGTCTCTTTTTACAGTCTCTGACTTTGTTTACTTCTTACAGGTTCTGTCATCCAATTATAGCTTGGAGCATCAACAGATGAATTTTATGGAGTTATAATTAAATCCACAATATTCTCAAAGATAGTGTGATTTTTTTTATTATTATAATTTTATTATATATGCACTCAGGGAGCACGCAGCTTTGTCTTGCATGGATGGATCTGATACATAATGAATATTTTCAAAGTCAAGCCCAACTTAAGTTCTTTGAGGGAATATCTTAAACCAGGGAACATGCTTTGAACAGGGTCATTGTCACAGTGAGACACTGAGTTCATCTCCTGTGGCAGAGTGGTGGTTCATTTTTGGATGGGATGGGAGGGGATGCTTCTTTCAGAGAGTACTGGAAGTTAAAGTAGTTTAAATCTTGAAAACACTGGCTTAGTAGGATGGATAGTTGGAGCCATCTTGCATGATTAAGGCTTTTGTGAAAAATGAACACTCCTTTCTTTTCTTCCATTTTCCCTCTAATTAAAACTTATACAGGGCTGTGAGTGCCCATTAAGGCTGAATTCGAAATCTGAAGTCAATGCTCAGCTAAATGCAGCTTTTTTTTTTTTTTTCATTTTGTACACTGTCATCTACTTTCTGCCTCTTCCCATTCCAAGCATCTGGCAGGTGGTGGGAGTCCCTGTCGTGGAGAATTAAGCATCTTTTCTAAAGTTCAATTTCTGCGTTATTCATTTGAGTCTGACACTTGGGGGTCATTTTGCTGACCAAAGACTGACAACACAGAAGCACTGTCATCGAGGAGCCAGGGTCTGGCGTCTCAGATGAAGCAGTTTAGGAAAAGGGCCCAAGCTTAGAAGAGATTTTCCCCAAAGCTTAGAAATAGCAGGATACCCAAGAGTTTGGGAGTGGGTGGGGCGGGGCGGGATCTGTACTGTGGGCAGAGCCACCTGCATCTCCCTGTAGAATAATTTGGAAAGCTTCCCCCCCCCCGCCCCCACCCTCCCACCCCCGCTTCCTCTTTTGGCAGGACATTAGTCATTATAATAAATATCTGGTATTTACCAGATCCGTTTAGACAAATAATCTGGAAGCGACAGGAGGAAATCTGCAATAACTTACAATCAGCTCTTAATTTGGAACTGTTTAGATTTTTCACAGTATGCCTGAAATGAGTAATGTTTATATGAAGTTCAAGACTTCCACAAGCAAATCTGCCCTCCTGAGGGTGACAGCCTGCTCCTGGCATTCTGAAATGCAGGCCTGATGTTTTCCATCATGTTAGAGATTCAGCATCTGGGCAGTAGGTATTCAGCTCTATGGAGAGTTTATAGGAAAAGAACCATCTGAGGGAAAGGACTCCTCTTTCCATAGCTCCATGTTTCAATTACATTAGCTTTAAGATGTGTGGATCCAGATCTCTGCAGTGAATTGGGAGTGGGGGTGGGGTGATGATCAGAGAACCCGACCTAACACCAGAAGCATCCAAATGAAGTAAGACAACATGACCTCACTGAGCCTCAAGGCCATATGATGAATCATGACAGGACCATGGGACTTTTTCCAATCACCATGGGCTACGAGAGAGAAGGGGGACTGAGCCTTTTCATTCATCAAAAACACTGATGGAATACATCCAAAGTGCCAGAGAGTGAGCCAGGTGCGGACTGTAATGAAGAAGACCGTTTAAAGGAGCTTCTGCTGGCATTGGGAGGGGGCATTGAAGAATCAGAAACATAAAATAGATTAGAAAGAGAACAGAAGAAGTTTAACATTTACAGAATAAAAAGGGGAGTTAGGCAATGCTTGAGGTAATGTGGATAGGAAGGGCCTCCGTGAGGAGGTGACATTTTATCTCGTATGGATGACAGGAAAGATCCATCCATAAGGACATTTGGAAGCATTGTCTTACTATTTAGAGATCCCCATATGCAGGTGCTGAAGCCGTAAGTAACTGATTCCGGTCTAGAGTTCTAGAGAGGCCAACACTGATTATACACAAGAGCACCATCAGGGGTTATTTTGTTTTTCTTACCTCTAGAAGAGGAAATGCTTTATAATGTTTACTCATCATTAACATGAAATGAGCCTTTCTGAAGATAGTTAATACCTCTGTCTGTTTCTCTCTCTCTGTTTCATACACTTGCATGCTTGTGGAAGTAGCAGCCTTGGAGCTCTGAAATCTGCCGTGGTCCTGCTGCCTTCCATTGCCTGCTGCCATTCACTCATGTGTCAGATGAGATGTGCCAGAGCCCCGCTCTAACTGTTCCCAGGCCTGTGCTTGGGGCTATGAAGTCAGGGCCAACGTTTCCACTGGGTACAACTGCTGGAAGCCCCTTCTCTTGCTGCTCTGTCAAAGTATGACTTTGTTTTAGGGGATCTGGCTCCCATTCTTAAGAAGCCATTGTGAAAGGCTTTCATCATAGCCCTCAGAACCGGCCCACCCAAAAAGGTCCTGCATCAGTGGGAGCTCTGGCCCGGAGTGGAGAATGGTGTATTATTTCAGATAGGTCATTAACCAAATTCCCTTACAGTGCTATCTTGGGCAGAATGTCACTTTAGTCTGTGTTTATTTGTAAACAGCCCGAGGCTCTGAAGTAAAAGAAAGCCTTGTACCCATTAGACTGGGGTTCAGACCCACATTCCCTTCAAGGCCTCTTGGGAAAGATTTTGATATGTTTTCAGGAACAGACCACAATTACTGCTCTTGGACCGGTTGCTTTTTGGACTACCTTCTCACAAGTCACAAGTCACTGGGTGTCTTAGGAAAGAACCTCTTGCTCTCTTGCTGTTTGTCTTTTCTTTTTCTTTTTTTCTTTTTTTGGCTTCATATTGAAAGAGCAAATAAGTAAGTAAATGGCTGAATAAATGGAATGACAGTTATAAGAAGCAATTCTTTTCTGTTAAAATCTTTTGAAAAGCAGCCATAGAGAAGAAAAGAAACAAACTGAGAGATCACTTTAATTCATACAAAGGAGACATGTTAATGTTATCAGGATACTAGCTGTAAACATGAGCATAAACATTCTAATTAATATTCAAGAGGATAAATATAAACACCAAATTCCAGCTGTGAACCACTTGAAAACATAACTAAATTATGTACATTCAGTATTTTCGAGAAGGTGATCTTTCTTGTCACTATGCTCAACAACATAAAATACTTTTTGATGAACATTAAATTTATCATACTGTGATTATATTTCTGCAAATATTTACAGTCCCAGTGCCTTTTAAAATTTCCTGTTCGAAAAATCACATCCCTTTGATCTACTGTTTCTATGTCCTTCCTTTGAGGAGACTCATGTATTTGGGGTTGTTAACACAGTCTGGGATTGTTTGACTTTTCAATGAGATTCGACGAAGTGTGTGTGACTCACCTCAACAATCACCCAGGTTAGGATTAGAACTGGGCCAAATTTGAAATGGCCAGCTCTATGGGGCACCAAGCATTGGTCAAGGAGGAGCTGAACAGCTAGGTCTGTGCAGCAGCTCCATGAAGAGAGGTGACTGGGAAGGTGAGCAGGGCTGTGACCTTCCTGTCCCTCAGCTATGTATTGTCCATTATGGTTTCTTCTGGGCACATCTGGGCACCAGTATTTAATAGTGTGTACCTGCTTTGTTCATCACTGGGAGATTATGGGATTACCTGGGATAAAAAAAATAAAAAAGGAAGGTCATCAGATCAGCTGACACCAGGTCCAATTTAGGCTTTAAAACTATAACAACTTCTAGGCTTTTAAACAAGCCTATCAGCAACTTTTTCTTTTTCAAGGCTAAAGCCATCTTTTCAAGGGCTTCTAGGAGTTGGAAGGCAGTGAACTTGCCAGTATTCCTAAGACTCCACAATGGGTAGATATCCAACTTTCAGTTTCCTTGTCTGAAAATCATATCACAGGTAATAATATCTATTTTTTATATAGGCTCAGATAAACTAATAAAACTCACAATATTGTCCAGAATCTAGTGAACTCACAATAAAACTAGGTGATTATTATTAACCAGAAGTATTTGATGCTTTCCATTCATTCCCTACTGTTTTGTTTAGAAGTTGAACTTGGTCTTATGTAATTTGTTTCAGAACATTATATAACTAGTTAAATAAATATATTCATCTGTCCACCCAGGCAATACATGTCTATTGGATCCCTATTACATTCATTTTGCACCAGATACAGACTCAACTGTTATGGCTATAGCAACAACAAAGCCAGATAAGGTCCTTGCTCGTATATTCTGTGATCATGTAAAAGAGATAAATGAAATGATAAATCAAGATGGGTAAACTGTGAAGTATTGGGTAATAATAAACGATTTGAGGGGCAAAAACAATAGGACAATGGCCACCAGCAGAGACCACAGCTGGTTCTGATTGTGTGGTTAGGCAAAGCCTCTGTAGAGGCAGTATAGGAAGGAGTGAGATGATTGATGAGCTAGGAAGACAGGATTCAAAGTCAAGGCTGCAGTAACAGCAAATGTCTTGAGGTGGGAAGGATCTTTGCGTTTTCAAGAAAATCAAGATGATCCAAGATTTTTGCTCACATCTGGTACTGTAACAGGCGCCTTACTGGGCTCCTTGCTTTGGCTCTCACAAAGTCAACACCTTGTAAATAACAAGGCAGATAGTGTTCTTTCCCACACCGTAACTCTATAATGACTTTCCATTTCACTTAGGAAAATATTCAGATTTCCATGTGCCTTCTGAGGGTCAACCAATGTCATCTGGGTCCTGCCAATCTTTGCAACCACCATGCTTAGGAAGGCTACCCCTCTCCAAAGGAGTGAAATGGCTGTGGTAAGGTCTCAGTTGGGGGATTTGGTAGTAGGCAGAGAATTAAAGAGATGAGTGGTACTTTTGGGTGGGGCGGTGACTGTAAGGGGATGAGTTTAAAGAAAATGCTAACAGGTCTTGTTTGTGGATTGGCTACAGGATCAGGGTTTATCTCTCCTCAACTTTTCTAAGGTATCAAGTAATCAATGCTTGCTAAAGGCCTCTCCTAGTTTGAGCCTCTGCTTTCCTGGGGACTTTTTTGTTTGTTTATTTTGTTTTGTTGAGACAGGTTCTCACCATGTCCTAGCACTCACTCTGTAGACCAGGCTGGCCTCCAACTCACAGAGATCTGTCTGCCTCTGTCTCCCAAGTGCTAGGATTAAAGGTGTGTGCCACTACACCTGGTTCTAGAGACTTTTTTTGGTAACAAAACAAAAAGTGAGAAATGTAAAACTTAATTTCTTATATTTTTGGTTGTGAGCCTAGCCAGTAACAGCTGAGCCATCTCTCCAGCCCAAAACTTAATTTCTTAAATGATCAATTTCTCCCCAAATTTTATCTCAACATGGTCTCAAAATTTGGGAGGCCAGCTCCCACCTTTTAAATGAATTTCTGTGAGGAGGAGAGAAGGATAAGAAAATATTAGATAGAAAGATAGTGAAGAGGAGAAAGACAGAAACACAAGATAGCTTTGGGAGGACCTGGGTGAATACCCGACAGCCTTTTCAGTTTATTCAAAAGGGCTTTTTATAACAATGCCAAGGAGCAGGGTAAAAGACCCCCCCACCCCCGCTAGATCAAAGCACACCTTATAGCCAAGGATAGACCCTTCCAAACACCTGGTAGCCACTCCCATGGTTAAAACATCCCCTTATGCAGCTTTGCTGGATAAAGCAAGCCCAGATTCTCTGACCCTGAGTAATTTGGGCCTCCACAAAAATTGAAGACCCATCTCTAGAATTGTAGTGAAACGTTAGCTATGTGAGGTGGACATTCCACTATGTGTGGACATTCCACTATGTGTGGACATTCCATTATGTGTGGACATTCTACTATGTGTGGACATTCTACTATCTGTGGACATTCCACGAGGGGCGGGCTTTCTACTATGTGTAGACATTCTACTATGTGTGGACATTCCACGAGGGGTGGACATTCCACTATGTGTGGACATTCCACTATGTGTGGACATTCTACTATGTGTGGACATTCCACTATGTGTGGACATTCTACTATGTGTGGACATTCCACTATGTGTGGACATTCTACTATGTGTTGACATTCCACCAGGGGTGGGCATTCTACTAGCGCATTATCCCAGACCCTGAAGAGAAAGAGTGGAAAGAAAAAGAAGTGAAAACCAACCACGCTTTAAAATATTATTTACGTTATTAGATTAAGTTTTCATTTCATATTGAGACTCTTGCTCAAAGGGCTTTGAATTAATTCTGAATTTAGTATTTATACTATAGAATCTTAAGATTGAAACACTCAAGTGATGAGAATGTACTTTACAAACAACAGATGTCATGGCCTGCAAGACATCATGTAGTCTAGCTCCCAATTTGGCTCCAAACTTATCAGTCTTACTGATATTTTGAGTGTTTGACAACAAGGTAAATATTTTACCTCCCCTTTGAGGTGCCAAAAGGCTGACTCGCTTAACTTGTCTAAAACCTGTGTAAATTTTATCCAGAGTCTTATCTTGATTCCTCTATTTGACTTTGGTTCCAACCTCCCAACTCCCTCGTGTTCCTGGTCTCCTTACCCACTTCTATGTCTTCTACAGCACATTATCATAAATGACTATATAATTTAACTGTACATGTTGTCTGGTTATTGTCTCAACAGGAGTGAGCTCCACAATAGCAAAGAGTTTTCACTTAAATAGACCAACTACATAGGACAATGCCTTCCAATACTTGATACTCAGTAATTATTTGTTGAATGAATGGATGAGCTTATTTTCCTATTACATGGTGAGGGGATGGGTGGTAGAATAAAAGAAGCCTCAAGATAAGAAACTGAGCTGTGTATCCACCACCAATTCACATACATATAGGATTCATATATATATATATATATATATATATATATATATATATATATATATATATATATATATTCCTATGAGTCATTGCTTCTACAGGCTGATAAAAGCCTCATGGGAAGGAAAAAAAAAAAGCCAGAGTAGGAAGTTGCAGCTGATGTAAGCCTCATGGCTTTAAGCAGATGGAAGCTGTGGAAAACCCTTGAGCCCTGGGATGGTTTTCTAAAAGAGGAAATAACTCACGCAGAGAAGAAGCTTCTAAAGCAAGAGCATCAAAGAAGGCCGACACCTCCGTTGCCTCTGACCCCTCCCCTTTTGGAGTGGAGCCAGGGTCCTAGGAGATGGGGCTGGAAGAATAGTGGTGCTAATAAAAAGCTAAGTCACAAGGCAACTCTGTCTTGTGGCCTAATAGCAGGGTGTGATGGTGATGGGGAGGATATTTCCCTACCCTCCCACGTCAGTTGGGAACTATTGGTATGTCAAGGAAAAATGGCCTCATAGGAAAATAGCAGAGCAGTTGTTCCAAGAATATTTTCTGGTAGCTGTATCTTAAGAAGGACTGGATGTGACTTGTGCAGGCACACAGGATTCCTCCCTGGTGTCACAGTGCTAGTTCAAGAAGCCATTCTAAGCATGGAAGGATTTGGAAGGAACCTGGAATAATTGCTTTCACTTCTGTAGCTTTGCTAGTGTTCTGAGAAAGTTCCTAGTAGGTCTCACTTACTGCTCATCACCATGGGAAGAAAGTGAATCCTGGTCCATATACAGTGAAGGGTGTCCTGTGCAGGGGAAGCCTTTCTGAGCACAATGCCCTGTTGTTCCTGCTTCTCTATTAATACTCTGCTATAGAGGAAATGAGTGTCGCCTGAGGGGATGACGAGGATTCCTGGCCACTAGGCAAGAAGAATAATCCAAAATCTGGACTGCCGTGGGAATTCAAAGAAAGAAATCGGGTGAAATCCATGGTCACTCTAGGCTTATCTAGCAGACTTCATCTGCTCAGGATTTTGTCACAGGATTCAAGGTCCTGTGATGGAGTCCTTCCCACTGAACTATGGAAGTCACATGAGCAAATGAAGATCTCAGAGCCAAACGGAAGAGAGCAGAACTGAGAAGACATGCTGCTTTAGGACTTCTCCTCTTCTCCTCTCCAGCTTCCCTGAAACAGAGAGCAGCCTTCTCTCTTAGACTTCAGAGCTTCTCTTCCCTTATGAGAAAACAGACCAAAGAAGTGATGAGGCAGTAGGCTTTCCCAGACGCACACAACTGAAGCAGATTATGCTTTTCCTTATGTTCTTGAGGAAGGGCTCTGAATGAAAGAGAAATAAATTAAGAAATCCAAATTTGTTGGAAATTCAACTTTCTTCTCATTTATGTAGCAAATTAGAGTTGATTTCCAGACTGCAGGTAGTTGAAACACAGCTTTGGTTATTGTCTAAAAATTTAAATGCTAGTAAATTTTGTGCTGTATCATTTAAAAAGGAGAATGGTAGACATACAATCCCATCCCAGTCATGGAACTGTTGATAATTTTTATCTGCTTGGAGGAAAGAGTTTTCTCTAAGACTGTAGCCCTTATCTGCCACACTACGATGGAAGACCACACATCTCGGACTATCTGGGCAGCACAAACTGGCCTTGAAAATAAAAGGACACAAAATTAGATGGGTAGGGAAGGGGGCGGATCTGGGAAGAGTTGGAGAAAGGGGGTGAACGTGATTCAATATAAAAACTCTCAAAACACTAATAAAAATAAAAAGGAAACTATGGATCAAATATACCTGACATTTAAAACCCCCCTACTGGGGATAGCAAGATAGTTTCATACACATAAGCATGAGGTCCTAAGTTCAGGTCCCCAGCACTCACATAAAAGCTGGTCACAGCATTGGGTACTTGTAGTTTCAGGACCGGTGAGGCAGAGACAGGAGGATCCTTGGAGCTGGCTGTTCAGCCAATCTTGCTGAATTGGCAAGCTAAAAAAAAAAATGGAGAATGATAGTGGGAGATACTGGGCATTGATGTCTGGTCTTCACATGCACATGGACACATGGACACACACATATGCATATAACACACATACACAAACACACACACACTCTCCTGCTAGTCCTCATTGGTTCCAGGGACTTTCACTGATCTTGTCTAACTAGCACCACCCGAGTGTTAGTGATGTCCTAGACACACAGTACAGTACAAAGAACTTCTGAGTTTCCATGGGAGCACCTTCAATCCCAAATTTGTGTTTCTCCTTGAAGAATGTCAGAACAAGGAGATGTGGCATTTCCAAATACCTCCCAACACTGCAGATTATTTATTTAAGTTAGGAAGGTGTACTGGGTGGCTTTGTGTGTCAACTTGACATAAGCTAGAGTCATCAGAGGAAGGAGCCTCAGTTGAGAAAAATGTCTCGATGAGATCCAGCTATAAGGCATTTTCTCATTTAGTGATGAGTGGGGGAAAGCCCAGCCCATGGTGGGTAGTACCATCCCTGGGCTGTTGGTCCTGGGTTCTATAAAAAGGTGGGCTAAAACAGCACCCTCCATGGCTTCTGTATCAGCTCCTGCCTCCATGATCCTGCCATGTTTGAGTTCCTGCCCTGACTTCCTTCAGTGATGAAAAATAATGCTGAAGTGTAAGATAAATAAACCCTTTCCTCTCCAACTTACTTTTTGGTCATGGTGTTTCTTTGTAGCAATAGAAACCCTACCTAAGACAAATTGGTACCAGGAGTAGGGTATTGCTGTGACAGACCTGACCATGTTTTTGGAGGATTGTGGAAAGACTTTGGAACTTTGGGCTAGAAAATCCATTGAATATTAACACCTCAATGGGATGTTCTGTGGGAACTTGGAAGACAAGATTAATGAGGAAGTACAGAGGATGGAGGCCTGGTTTGCAAAGTTTCAGAGGGAAGTTTAAAGATTCTATTGGGGTCATTTGTTATTTTGAATTAAGATCCTGTGGGTCTGGTTAGCTGGGACTGAAACTCAGCTGTGATTAACAAGATACCAGACCTACTGAACCGACACCTTTACATTATTGGGACAATTGAGGGTGGTTAGATAGAGTGAGGAAATTAGCTGTAATTAGGAAGAGACCAGCATCACTGAGGTGAACTCTTCTGGGAAGTGTTCCTGAGAACACAGATGAGCTGTATTCCAGAAATGGCTAAGGCTGTCATGCCCATGCTGGCAGTCAGATTGGTAATATGTAAGCGTCACCCAGGTGGTACTGGTTTTAAAGGCGTGAAGGGGTCATGGAGAGCAGTCGAGGCTTGGCACTGTGGGAGGTCAGGAGAGACCATTGGTGAAAATGCAGCCTCGGTGGCAGTTGAAGGTCCAGGACTGAAGGGGTCATACAAAGAAGTTGAGGCTTGGCACCATGAAGAGTGCCTATGAGATGTTATGTTGAGAGTGCAGCTCAGTTGCAACAAGGGACCTGAGTGTTTTGGAGATGCCAGTACCATGGGATGACCACCAAGAAGAGCAGCAGCAGCGGTGGAGTGGAGCCAGCTGGAGCCTAGAAGACAAGCTGTGTGTGCTGAAGAGGGCAGAGCTGGAGAAGTGACTCAAACCCTTTGGAGGAACCCAGAAGATCGTGAGTGGATCCCAGATACTGGAATTTTGTTTTGCTTTTACTTGCTTGTGACTGTGCCCTGATTTTTCCCTTTTGAAGTAAGAAAGTATTTTACTGGAGCCCACAGTTGAGAAACTTGAATTTTAAAAGATTATGGCTTTTTAAAGAGATTGGCTATTTTAAAGAAACTGAAATTTTAACGTGTTTGAATTTGTAAAGACTGTGGGACTTTTGCAGTTATTTAAGATCTTGGGAATGAATAAGAATGGAAGAGTTGTGGCTTAATAGTGATGTGTTCGTGTGTCAAGTGGACAAAGGGTCAGTTGTATTGGGTGGTTTTGTGGGTCAACTTGACACAAGCTAGAATCATCAGAGGAAGGAGCCTCAGTGGAAATGTCTCCATGAGTTCCAGCTGTATGGCATTTTCTCATTTAGTGATCAGTGGGGGAGGACCCAGCCCATGGTGGGTGGTGACATCTCTGAGCTGCTTGTCCTGAGTTCCATAAGAAAGTGGGCTGAGCAAGCCATGGAAGCAAGCCAGTAAGCAGCACCCCTCCACGGCTTCTGCATCAGCTCCTGCCTCCATGATTCTACCCTGTTTGAGTTCGTGTCCTGACTTCCTTCAGTGATGAACAGCAATGCTGAAATGTAAGACAAATAAACTCTTTCATCCCCAACTTGCTTTTTGGTCATGGTGTTTTGTCACAGCAATAGAAACCCTAACTAAGACAGAAGGGCTGCGGTTGGGTGGCAGTGGCGCATGCCTTTAATCCCAGTACTCGGGAGGCAGAGCCAGGTGGATCTCTGTGAGTTCAAGGCCAGCCTGGTCTACAGAGTGAGATCCAGGACAGGCACCGAAACTACACAGAGAAACCCTGTCTTGAAAAAAAAAAAAAAAAAAGATAGAAGGGCTGCACTGGTGGTTAGATTGTCAACTTGACACAATCTGGAATCACCTGGGAAGAGAGTCTCAACGAGGAATCATGTAGAGTAGGTTGGCCTGTGGGAATATTGTCCTGATGAAAGTAATTGATATAGGACGGTCCAGCTGAGTGGGTATGGCATCATTCCATGGGGCTGGGGCTGGCCTGTGTAAGAGTCAGGGAAGTGATGTAAGTGACATGCCTGCATTTATTCTCTCTCTGCCCTAGACTGTACATGTGACCAGCTCTCTTAAGCTTCTGCCCACTATGCCAGTTGTGTTATGATGGCCTATAACCTGGAATTGTGAGCTAGACTCAGCTCTCCGTTAAGTTGCTTTTTACCAGGGTGTTTTTTCACAGCAAAAGAAACAAAACCAGAGCACCTGGTCATCTGGTGGATGTGGGACTTGGCGAGTTTCCATATTTTCCCATTTGTTAGCAGAATGGTGTTGTTCATTGGCACCCTAAACCATTTTGGAATAACACAAGGTATAATTGAGCACGTACGTAAAACACGCATCCCCTTTGTTTCCTCCTTGGCAGCAACAGCTTTCTGGCTTACTGCTGAGTGAGCCTGGGAAGGAGACTTGGGCTCAGTAGTATCACCTTTTGTTCTCTACAACTTTGTCTGAGAGGTAGTCTGCAACCCTGGCAGATCTGCTGGATTGCTTTAGGGACAGTTTTTGAAAACTATTGTCACTGGGTTCCACCATGGGCTTGCTGGGAGGATAGGGTACAGACATTCATGTTTTAATAAAGTCTCTGAGGAACTCTGAATAAATTCAAGGTCCAAATGTCTAGAAGCTCCAAGAAAGGGCAGGTGGGCTCAAGACACTTCACTGAGTGATTGAAGTTACTTGTGGCATGTGGCATGTGTATGCAGATGTGGGAAGGGAGAGAAACAGGAGATAGACAGTTGTGGGGTATAGAGAAGGGATGTAAAATGTACAATGTAAAATTTCTCCCACCAAAGTGCTTACCAGGCCTGACTCCACTTAGCTTTTGAGCCCAAACAAGATTAGGCCTGTTCAAGATGGTCTGGCCATAGACTCAAGTATTTCCTGCAGAAAAATGCTCATTTTAGAAATTCCTTGATTCTGGACTTGATCTGAAGGAATGGAAATGAAACCAATGGTCAGTGAATGCTGACTATACATTTAACACTGTGCTGGACATATGAGTTTATTCACTCACACATTCACCATCATGAATATTAAGCACCCTGCTGAATATTATGTATTTTATTAGGGTTCTAAAGTCAAAACATCTATCTTTATTCCAAGGGGCTCATAGATAATTACTACCCACAAAAATGTGCTACATGAAGGATGTTTTGGGAGACATTTGAAAGGGTTCTCAGTACAGGCTAAGTAGGCTAAGGGAGAGATTCAAGGACAGTGTTCAGGAAGAACAGGCACTTAAATCACAAATAATAACAGCTCGTATTTGCTGCTGCAAACATTAGTGTGGTTGCAATAAAGAGATTAAGGGAAAAGGGGATCAATGTAGAGATAGAAAGGGCTCAGGGCAAGGAACACAGAGCCAGGAAGGAGACTGGCTAGGGTAAGTGTGCCGGAGCCAGGTAACATGCCTTGGCATCCCCCACGTTCCTGGAGGAGTGAGGACAGGACATTGTGGGATAGAAACTGTGGTTGAGATACATTAGGACAGACTGAGACTAGAGTGGGAGCTGTAGCCTGAGATGAAGCAATAGTTGCTAGAGTAAAAAGAAAGGGATTGACTGGACCTGGTCACTGGCTGTTTGGGGAAGAAGAGGAAGGGAAAATTAAGAATACCAACTGGGTTTCTTTGTGGCAGCTGGGTGAATCATAGTGCCATTTATCATTCATTATTCACATGTATATGTAAATGTATACAAATATATATGTGTATTATATATTATATATGTGCATATATAAAACATGTATTTGAAGTAGGTGCTGGAGATTGAACCTAGGGTAGAAGCCTTCTACCACAACTCTCATTATATGTTCTAATAAGGTGTTTCTGCCTGCATAACAATCTTACATAATTTAGAATAGATCAGATAAGAAACCTCCAAGAGAATGAATAGAAGGAAGAATGAATGTCCAAGCACTTTGCCTTGAAAGTCGAGATTCAAAGAGAGTGCTGAGACCATACTTTCAGGCAATTTTCCAGGAAAAAAATGCAAAAAGTGAAAGGCTAAAAAGTAGGAATGTGGCTTTGAGTAGGACATACACACGATAGGGACAATGTGAGCTAAGACCTGTGAAGCCGAACCTAGCACTTGAAATGGCTTCTTGACTGCAGTCATCGTGGTGAGGGGGTCTCCTTTGACCTGGCCGCCAGTGTTTCCTCCTGTGCTGTTACAGTCTGTCTCTATCTCACTAATGGGGAATAGGGTAGAAGCAAGGTTTGTAAGGGAGAAAAACATCAGTGATTAAAAAAAATGAAGTGAATCATCCCTAAACTTGTTTCAGAGGTATTGCTTATATTGCCTTTAGAAGTAATTTGTTTAAAGATAACCATCATCTTTCTAAGGAATTTTAACAACAGTTTAAAAGTTTTAATGGAAAATAGTTTTACCCAGAATCTCATAATATTCTGTAAATCTGGGTTTTCTGTTTCAAGAAGTTATGAAAAAACAAGCAGGGCCGTGGTGGTGCACTCATTTAATCCCAGCACTTGGGAGGCAGAACCAGGTGGATCTCTGTGAGTTCGAGGCCAGCCTGGGCTACAGAGTGAGTTCCAGGGCAGCCAGGACTACACAGAGAAACCCTGTCTGGAAAAACAAATGAACAAAAGAAGTTATGAGAAAAGAAGCAAACAGAAGGCCCATGACTCTCAGGCACTCACAGAAATTTCCAAAACAAATTGGATGATGCCTGTAGAAACGAGGTATACATTTGGTCCTTCCAGTATGACTGGTCTGACTTTAACCTGTGCTGTTTCTTTGTCTGAAATTGCATTTTATCTACATATCTAATATCTTTGGAATTATTCTTGTCTTTCAGATTTTTTATAAGCAGTTTCCTTACTAGTGAAATGGGCCAGGAGCATTTGTGATATTCCTAGAATCCTCTGATGTGTGCTTTGAATTGGCTACATACTAAAGGTAGTTTTAATTTTGATTCCCTCTTCTTCTTTTTCTTTCTTCCTTCCTTCCTTCCTTTGTTTCTTTATTTCTTTCTTTTCTTTTTTTTTGAAACAGGATTTCTCTGGTAGCCCTGGCCATCCTGGAACTCACTCTGCAGACCAGGCTGGCCTTAAATTCAAATATCCACCTACCTCTGTCTCCTGAGTGCTAGGATTAAAGGTGTGTGTCACTACTGCCCGACCCCCTCTTATTTTTATTACTTCTCCATACTTACCTTTCTAACTATAATTTTCTGCTCCTACTCAAAAAAATCCCATAACCCTCATTTAGGAGTTATATTTGTTGAATAAATTTTGTTGGTTTGTTTCTCCACTTCTTGGGCTTTAGCTTGATGGGGCCTGCTCTGAGCTTTCCCACACTTTAGTTTACCCATGTGTTGGATTATCTTCACTCACCTTGAAAGATTTCTATGAGGCATGGTTAGCTCATAAATGTCATCATAAACTATACTACAAAAATGCATCTCAATGATTATGATGCTCAATTCAAAAGAACTCAGTTGTGTGTGTCTGGTCAACTGAGGAGAGGTGGCTTCTTGAGGCTTGATAGTGTGGCATGGAGCTGC
Organism: Peromyscus eremicus; assembly: GCF_949786415.1. NCBI lineage: Eukaryota > Metazoa > Chordata > Mammalia > Rodentia > Cricetidae > Peromyscus > Peromyscus eremicus. Next base: position 125,902 of record NW_026734799.1, on the reverse strand, counting down.
TAGTCTTCAAGTTGTCAGGGGTGGATTGCATTTCCTCCAACTGTCCATGAAAACAGTAAGGTGTTCTAGAATCCTCTCTGACTAGCAGCAGTCAGTAGGCTTGCACGTCAGTATTTTTCCTTTATATTAGTAAGTTGGCAGGGCCCTATATCCCCAGTTTTTAAGAGCAGGGATTTTGAGTTGGGAACTCCACCCCATCCTTTCCTAGCAGGTCATATAAAATGCCTGGATTCCACTGTCCCGCCATGTGCTGCAGGCCTGCTTATGTAAGAGAACAATAAGGAGATGGTTCCTTTGCTTCTGTTTCTTTGGCAATGAGAGAGAAGGAGGTGGCTGAAGCCAGACACATTGGCTCCACACACAAGCCCAAGCCTTTTTCAGAGTCTCACCCTGTTGAGCAATAAGAAGGCACTGTCTCCATATGAGCGTCGTCAGGTACAATGCTGTAACTGGATGGGTTAGTTTTTTTCATTGAAACCTTGCCTTAAAGGGTGTGTCTATGTATCTACAAAAGCATAAGTGGAAAGAATCAAAAGGGAAGAGAGGCAAGGGTGAAATCATTCCCTTCTTGGCAAGAAAAAAAGAAAATTCCATTTTAGAATGAAGGTAATTAACATGGGAGTTGAACAAAGAGTTAGTTTGAGATACCAGCGGATCTCATAAATATAGGGATCTTCGAGTCTGTGAAAACCAGTCAAGTATAAACTGAACTATCTAGGTAACTGTTAATTATCATTCAGGCCAAATGTATGTTCTCCCATTATTTCTAGACTCTTCCCAGGAACTAGAATGTTGCCACATCTGCTACTGAAAACACATTTCTCCCTTTTCCCCTTTGGTCTTCTGCTCTCTCTACTAGGAAAGCCCCTCCAGTCTACTCACACTTTAGTCACTTTCTAGTGTGGTACTCATTTCCAACATTCCATCTCAAATGCCTTCCCCACTTCTCCAGTGTCCCTCTGAAGAACTGGTGTCTCAGAAGCCATTCTGTTTAAAACATCCAGCACTGGCACCTTTCTTATCCCATGGGACTGTGACTTTCTTGAATTTAGGGACCATTTCTTGTTGGTTTCTGAATCCTCTATGTATTGTATGATTCTGTACATTAGTAGATGTAGACTAAACTTCACACTAACTACAGAGGTGAAAAATGGGCTAGTGGCTCACGTTTTAATTGTGAGGTCTGGAAGTTCGACTTCACACAGTGTTTCATGTTTGTACACATGCTAAGACTGAGGGCAAGGTATCTACATATGCTTTCAAAAGAATATTGAAGGTCAGCAATATCTCTTTCTTTCTGCACCAGCGTCTTTTGGAGTAGAATATAAGACTTTGGGCATTTTTCTCTGTAGCTGAATCAACAGACCTGTTCAGAAATGGTTGAGAAAAGCAGAGGAGACCAAGAAAGCCAGAAAGGACAAACAAGACAAACTGTCGTCTTCAGTACAACATGATGGTCTCAAAATGAAGTGTGTGGAACAGTTACCTTCGGTCAGGTTTTGTCTACAAAGCCAGTATAGGTTTGGAATATAGAACATTGATCAACTGTAGTTTCAGAGTCAGATATTTTATTCTGATGAACTCTTTCATCCATTAATGAGTCTCTTCTCAATACTCCAGGTCCACTTTCCTTTCTGCATTTCTCTTAGGTGCAATTAGGACTTTCAATTCATCTAATTGTTCTTAGTCTCTGCATTTAAAAATAATTTCTTAAAATTAATGACTATTGGGGCTGGAGAGATGGCTCAGTGGTTAAGAGCACTGACTGCTCTTCCAGAGGACCTGGGTTCAACTCCCAGCACCCATATGGCAGCTCACAACTGTCTGTAACTCCAGTTCCAGGGCATCTGGCACCCCACACAGATATGCAGGCAAAACACCAATGCACATAAAATTTTTAAAAAATGATTGACTATTGATGACAATTCTCCTCCTAAAGCAAGTACAGATAGGATAGCTATCTAACCCCCTCCTTAATCATTGCAGAATCAGGAGATGGAAAGAATGTAAGAATGTAGGAAGGGGTGGAGTGTTGTGGAATGCTGTCTTCCGGGCATGATATAAATGCTGCATTCTTGAGTTCTTCACAGCAGCTTTAAGTTCATAAGACCTCGCTTCTGCATGAGGTTGGGCCTGCCAGCATCCTGTCATAAGGTGGCGTCTCAGAGGCCTCATCTCTCCCTGAGGATTTACATAGGCAAGTAATGGTTGGTTAGGGAGAAAGAAACATTTTCTTTGGTGCTATTGCCACTGGTCAAGAGCCGATGCTCTTGTAAATAATCCCTTACTCATGTCCTGTAAGTAATTCTAATGGAACTCACTGGGTCATGAAAATAGGAGGCCCAGTTGGCAAGAGGAAGGACATCAGTGGAAGTGGGAAGAGGATAAAAGGTGAAGGGAAAGGACATGATCAAAATACATCATGTTCAGGTATGAAACAATCTTGATGAAACTCATTACTATGCATAATTAATATGTGCTAATAAAAATATAAAAAGGAAGCTTTTCTTGATATCATGCTCAATCAATAGATAAGTGAAAAAAGAAAAGATGGTGTATGTACACAATGGAGTTTCACTTAGCCTTAAGAATAAAGTTATATATCTCGTAGGGTAGAAATGGAGTAGAAAAGGAGGTCATGGATAGAAATAGAGATCATCATGTTAAGACAAGCCAGACTCAGAAAGGCAAAAATATGTTTTCTAACACATGTGAAATCTGAGTTTAAATATTTTTAAATGTTATGTATATAGGATATAAAAGTGAAAGGGTGATATGTGGGGAGGAAAATCACTAAAGGCAGGGAGAGCGGGGAGTGAGGGAGGATAACGGGGTAAGAATGATAATGTATAACATGTTTTCCCCCAAATATGGAATCTAAATTTAGCCATATGTATAGTAGGGAGAGCAGACAGTTGAGATAACGATCTAATAAAGGTAAGGTACAATTGTGTATTATGAAATGTCATGAAATCCATTATTATATACATAATGTTTTTATTAAATCATATTATTATTATAAAATTTCAAACAAGTAGGATCACAGTACAATATAAGAAAACATACCCTTTTCCTTTTTGAAAGCTCTCAAAATTAGAATGTTAATCCATGACCTAAGTGTGATATTTCTAAATTCCTACAAGATCATATCTTTAGTAAATGGGAAGGAAAGCCCAAAATCCCCATGAATTCTCAGAAATTACTGAAATCATAAGTTTCTTTTGTCTTTGAATTACTTCTAATGTTGTTTATTTTCTTCATATATTTTATGGGCATCTAAAATTCATGTTTAACAAATTACCATTACATTTAAGAGTATTTATAAGTAACTTTTTGTCTATAGCCAATATTTAAGTGTTACAAAGATGCCAGAAAGCATTATTGGGTAGTACTCAAACAATGTCCCATCTCTCACCATCACCAAGAATCACATTTTTGAAGTGTCTATTCGCTGGTTCGTTTTTTGTCAACTGGACACAAGCTAGAGTCTGGGAGGAGGGAAGCTCAATTGAGAAAATGCCTCAATCAGACTGACCTATAGGCAAGTCTGTGGGGCATTTTCTTAGCTGATGATTGATGGGGAAGGGCCCAACACATTGTGGGTGGTGTCACCCCGGCCAGCTGGTCCTGGGTTGTATAATAAAGCAAACAGAGCAAGCCATGAGGAGCAAGCCAGGAAGCAGAGCTTCTCCAGTCTCTGCTTCAGTTCCTGCCTTAGGATCCTGCCCTAGTTTCCCAGTATGATGGATTATAAGCTGTAAGGCAGTGGTTCTCCACCTTTCTAATGCTGCAACCCTTTAATACAGTTCCTCATGTTGTGGTGACCCCCTAACCATAAAGCTATTTTCGTTACTACTTCGTAACTGTAATTTTGCTACTGTTATGAATCGTAATGTAAATACCTGTTTTCTGATAGTCTTAGGAGACCCCTGTGAAATGTTCATTTGACCCCCCCAAGGGGGTCATGACCCATGGGTTGAGAACCTCTGCTGTAAGATGGCTGAATCCTTTTCTCCTCTAGTTGGTTTTGGTAAGTGTTGTATACACTCAGAGATACAAACTAGGATACTCACATTGCTTCCTGACTTATTTCATGTAACACTACTCATAAGATTCATTTTAGTATTCCATGTTTATAAACACACTATGATACATTTATTTACATGCATGACTCACTGTTAGCCCCTCCAAGAGCCATGAACACTCAGTTGTAACCTAGCAATCGAGAGACACAATCTTTTGTGAATCTCAGAGCTGTTGGCCAACCCTAACCTTGGTTCCATATACTTAGAGCTTCTGCTTTGCTGTCATGGCAGGTCTATACTGATGTCTGTGTCTGACTTCTTTCAGGAAAGTTTATAGCTGGAGAGCTTCTCTCCAGGTCCCACCAAGCCCCTGCAGTCCCACAACCCACATATAAAATAATCACTCAGACGCTTATATTACTTATAAACTGTATGGCTGTGGCAGTCTTCTTATTAACTTCTTCTATCTTAAATTAACCCATTTCTATTAATCTATAAGTTGCCATGTGGCTCGTGGCTTACCGGTACCTTACATCTCGCTTGTCATGGCAGCGGCTGGCAGATCTCTCCGCCTCAGCCTTCCACTTCCCCCAATTCTCTTCTCTTTGTCCCGCCTATACTTCCTGCCTGGCTACTGGCCAATCAGTGTTCTATTTATTACCCAGTCAGAGTAACATACAGAACATCCCACAGCAAAAGTTAGAACATTCTTTTCAAATTTTGTGGTGATATATTGTGTCCTCCCAGTACACCGTGTACCCTAATGAAACTTATCTGGGTTCAGAGAACAGAACAACCACTAGATTAGACATAGAGGCCAGACAGTGGTGGCACACACTTTTAATCCTAGCATTATGGAGGCAGAGATCCATATGGATCTCTGTGAGTTCAAGGCCACACTGGAAACAGCCAGGCAAGGTGACACACACCTTTAATTCCAGCACTTGAGATCTCATGTCTTGCTTGGGAAGGACATATGCCTTTAATCCCAGGAAGTGATGGCAAGAAGCAGAAAGGTATATAAGGTATGAGCACCAGGAACTAGAGGCTTTTAAGCTTTCATGCTTTTAGCCTCAGTTCAGCTGAGATCCATTTCAAGTGAGGACTCAGAAACTTTCAGTCTGAGGATTCATGGAAAGAGGATCAGATGAGGAGTTGTTGAGGTGAGTGAGGCTGGCTGTGGCTTGTTCTGTTTCTCTGATCTTTCAGAAATCACCCCAATACCTGGCTCTGGGTTTTTTTCTATTAATAAGACCTTTTAAGATTCATGTTACACAATTTTGCTGATTTATTGATAGATTTTCTTAAGATTACACCCCAGTTTCCTGAGATGTGCAAGTGAGACATTCCCACATGGAAGCCTCCCCTAAGCCCTAGAATTCAGGTTTGAGCAGAACTGTTCCTTGCAGACTCAGGTAGTGTGACATACCAGGGCCACCAGGAAATCAGGAACTTCACTGCTTCATAGACTAGCATTGTCAAAGCATGAGTCAGTAGTGTCCTGACTTCTCAAGGCTTTCACTCACATGAGTTTCAAATGAAGGGCTCTCATTTGCTTGTGAGAAGCCAATGTTATTTCACCACAGTTTATAGCAGCCAGTGCAGCAATCTTGGTTAAGGTTATTTCCTTCAATCACACTTAGCCCCAAGTACTATACACATTCTGATGCTACTGCAAATGGGATATTTTTCCTAATTCCTTTTTTGGGGGAGTTTCCTTGTTAGTATCTAGATGTACATCTAATTTTACATCTGTTGATTTTGTATCCTGTAACTTTACTGGATTAATTGATCAATTCTAACAGTTTTATTGTGAAGTTGCTAGATTTTCTGCATGTAAGATTATATCACTTGAAAACCAAGGTGCTTTTGCTTCTCCTTGTCTGATCTGGAAGCTTCTTAATCTTTGTATTTTATGTTAATTGCAAGGACTTCCAGTACTATGCTGAGAAGTGGTGAAAAGTATCCTTACTTTGTTACAGATTTAAAGGGGAAATCTTTCAACATTTCAGCACTTAATCTGATGATGAGTGTATGTTATGTTTGGTTATATGTTTGTTGACTTATTTGACAATTGTTGTATGCAGAGAAGCTCCTTTCTAATAACCAAAGTGTTGAGAGATTTTATTATGAAAGGAAGTTGAATTCTGTCAAACACTTGCTCTGAATTGATTGAAATGATCATGTGTAATTTTAATCACTTATTTTGATATTGTAACCCAGCTATGAGAACTCTAAAACTGTGAAACTCACAGAGACAGAGAGAAGACTCATAGTTTCTAGCAGAGGAGCAAGGAACAGGGAGGTACTTACCAATGGATATCAAGTTTTAATTACATAAAATGAATAAATCTGGAATCTTCTGGACCACATTATGTCTATAGTAAATAATCTAAACAATCTAAAATTTTCTAAATGTTACTCAACAATGAATTACTTAATAATTATTTAATTACTTCATTTAAGTAATGGTCCATTGCCTATGCAAGTAAATTTACCTCAGCAATTGAAGGACATGACTGAACTCAGGGAGCATATTCTTGAGAGACAGGGTTATACTCCAACATTCTGTCATAGCCAATCATCCCTGAGAAAAAGGTGAAATTCTTGTTTCCTTGTTTTTTTTTTTATTTTTAGAAGATTTATTTATTTTATTTTATGTGTATTAATGTTTTACTTATGTACCACTTGCATGTCTGGTGCCCATGGAGGCCAGATGAGGGCATGGGATCCCTCAGAACTATGGTTACAGATGGTTGTGAATCACTATGTGGGTTTTAGAAATAAAACTCAGATCCTTTGCAAGAACAACAAGTGCTCTTAACCACTGAATCATCTCTTCAGCCTTCTTCTTTGGTTTTAAGGAGGTACTTACAGGGAATGTCTTGTATAAGGAAATCTTTCATATACTTCCTGTAGGTTGGGTAATCATAGCCTTTAAAATTTTATGAAAAAAATTCAAGTAGATTGTGGTAATTTGAATGTAATTGGCCCCCCTTAAGCTCATAGGGAGTGGCACTATTAGGAGGTGTGGCTTTGTTGGAGTAGATATGGCCTTGTTGGAGGAAGTGTGTCATTGTGGGGGTGGGCTTTGAGGTCTATATATGTTCAAGCCATGCTTGGTGACTCAGTTCACTTCCTGTTGCCTGCAAGATGTAGAACCCTCAGCTCCTTCTCCAGCACCATGTCTACCTGCACATTGCCATGTCCTGCCATGATGATAATGAACTAAACCTCTGAAACTATAAGCCACCCAATTAAATGATTTCCTTTATAAGAGTTGCTATGGTTATGGTGTCTCTTCATAGCAATGGAGACCCTAACTAAGGCAGAAGTATATCTTCATTGGTTCAAATCCCATTCCTGCTATCAACTTCTGTCTTAGAGTCTCTATTGCTATGAAAAGAGACCATGACCACAGAAATTCTTATAAAGGAAAACATTTAATTGGGTGGCTTACAGTTTCAAAGGTTTAGTCCATTATCATCATGGTGGGGAGCATGATGGCATGCAGGCAGTCATGCTGCTGGCTACATCTTGATCAGAACGCAAGAGGAAATGGTCTCAGACACTGGGCAGTATCTTGAGTATAGGAAACCTCAAAGCATGCTCCACCGTGACATACTTCCTCTAACAAGGCCATATCTACTCCAACAAAGCCACACCTCCTACTACTGCCACTTCCTATGGGCTTATGGGGGCCAATTACAATCAAACTACCACATAAATGCCCATATATTTGGGCTTGGACAATTGCTTGACTGTTTAAATTTCATTGACAAAAAAAAATTCTTAACACTATTATCTTTAGATTTTGAATTTATCAAAACTTGGTCAAACCAACTTAAAGTAACCAACTTAGAATAACCAAAATTGTTGAATTCCACTAAAAAATGAATGCTTAAGCTGGGCAGTGGTGATGCAAGCCTTTAATCCTAGCACTTGGGAGGCAGAGTCAGGTGGATCTCTGTGAGTTCGAGGCCAGCCTGGACTACAGAGTGAGATCCAGGACAGGCACCAAAACTACACAGAGAAACCCTCTCTCGAAAAACCAAAAAAAAAAAAAAAAAAAAGAAGAATGCCTAGTCACCACATTAGTAGTTGAATAATTGTTTAATGATAGCTTTTTGCAGGAGCAGCAGCTGTAACTAAATCGTAATGACATAATTAATTACATAACGATGAAAACATCAACATTTTGGAAAAGGTTTCTCTTTAAGGTTTTTTTTTTAGTTCTTCCAGTGATGGCTTTATCTATTCTTTTATTATACCCCACCTGGAATGATTCTTGTTTCCTGCATTAGATCCAGAGATAAAGGTTCTCGTGTGTGCGTGTGTGTGTGTGTGTGTGTGTGTGTGTGTGTGTGTGTGTGTGGTGTTGTATGCATGTGTATAGGCCAGGCGTGAACACTGGATGTCTTCCTCTGCCACTCTCAATCCTGTATTTTTGAGACAGGGTCTCTCGCTGAATCTCGAGTCCACCGTTTGGGCTGGATTAGCTGATTAGAGAACCCCGGTGTCTACCTGTCTGTACTCCCCCAGCTCTGGAGTCACCTTGATGCATCCCTGCAGTTGGCTTTTCCATGTGTGCTGGGCCTAATAACTCAGGCCCTTACGTTTGCACAGTAAGCACTCTACCCCCTGAAGGGTCTTCCCAGACCCCTCAAAAGTACCTTTACTCTGCAGATAGATAGCCTTGAAGGTACTTCAATGGGGTGGTTACAAGTGTAACTCCTCTTGTTTACAAACAGAAGTGAATTTTTCTCTGCATTTCCACCCATTGTGGATTTCTGTAATGGTCTCCATTTGCTTCAAAAGGAAGCTTTTTGGATGAGGGGCGAGAGCTGCACTTCTCTGAGGGGATAAGGATCAAGCCTTTAGAATGCAGTTAAGAGTGATACTGGTTTAGCAAAGTGACAGTACTAGGTACTTCTCTAAGATCCACTACCTTGACAGCCACAGACAGTTGGCTGGGTTTACAGTACCAGGCTTGGAATTCCTCCTGTTGGGGGGCCTTAAGTCTAATTAGACAGTTGTCGGTTACCACTAAGATTTAAGTCCCACTATTGTATACCTTGGGTACATCTTACCAGGCCAGCCATTGTGGATCTCAGGCTTTACAACTGGGTAGGACTATTGATTGTTTTTCTTCCTTGGCAGCTGGCACAGCCCTTTCCAGTACTCTGAGAGCTACCCTCAGGGAGGAGGCTTCCAGGAGAGTGCCAGCTGGATTCCTCCAAGTCCTATGTCTGAAGTGTGTGGTGTCTTCGGCAATAGGCTACCTTCAAGTCGTTGGGAGGCAACCAAGGGCAGCAGCAATAGCCTAGATTGTTTAGGAAATCTCTTTGATCCTTATGGCCAACAACTCAAATGGAGATTTCCCATGTCTGGCACTGTGGTTTTTGTTAGATAGTCTATGACTCTTAGGGGAGCATTGTCCCACCAAGTGGTGTAAATTTATTTCAATTATATATATAATTGAATATATATATATATATATATATATATATGTGATGTATGTGGATAATATATTATCAAGTATGTATATATATACATCACTTATATATATATATAATATTTTTATGCACAAAGGAAAGCAAGCTGGAATATTGTAAACACCAAAGAGTTAACATTCAAAGAGAGAGTAAAAACAAGCCACAGAAATTCCTCTCAGCTCTTTCTTTCTAATATTCTCCTCACACAATTTCCCGTTAGTCTCTCTGACTTTCCTGAGAGATATTATTTTCCTTTCCAGTACCAATTTCAGCAGTGATGGCCTAAAAGGTTCTGGTGCCCCAAGTGAGACTAGATTATAGGACTCCATATGGGGTCAAAGATAGGAGGGTTCTTAAGGATTTTTACCAACAAAATAAAAGCGGTGGGGTTTCACTTCACTTCAAAGTAAAGACACCAATACAAGCAAAATCTCTTCTTGTCATATTGATAAAGAAGCGAAAAGATCTGCCATGTCAGACGGTGGAAGCTGTCATCCTGAGTAGGAAGTTGAACTATGTGTTTATGAAAATCTGACATGTATCAGCTATGTGCATGTATATACAAGTAGAGGATGTGTATATGTGCATTACATGTATACACAGACACAGAGACACACATAGTATTTGAAGATAAAGATTTTCATGTATTCAGAAATCCATATCTTTCCATTTGGTGGGTGTTTTTCTTTTCTTTTCTTTTTCCACATAATTTCTTTATTGATTCTTTGGGAATTTTATGTCATGCACCCTAGTTCCACTCATCTCCTAGTCCCCCCATATCTGTCCCTCACTCTTGCAGCATGTCCCAAAAAGAAAATTAAAAAATAAATGAAAACCAACCAAGCCGAAACAGCAAAACAAACCACAAACCCTCTTCTTTCCTCCGTCTTTCCTGCTCTCCAGTACTTCTTCATTCATCTTAGTGGCATTGGGAGCCAAGGGGTGTCACACAACCAGCTTACTTTCATATGTTCATTGCAAAGGGTCATTGGTCTGGTTCAAGGTCTCGGGCCTTTGGCACATCATCATCACTGTGCACTCACCAAAACTCCACTCAGATATCCTGCGACTTCCCTGAGTCATGGAGATCCTGTGGGTATCATTCCACAGGACCAGTCCCTTCACAGGCTTCAACAGGTCATAGATGGGGTGGATGTCAAGGTGGGTCAACCCAAGGCCCTGGATGTGGGCCTAGGTGGCCACTGAGCTGGTCAGTCTGGGCCACTGGGGCCACCCCCCTCAGGAGAATGGTGGAGCCCGCTCTTCTATGCCCATGCCATCAGGGCCAGTTCTTCCATGCCTGTGCTGAGGGGTGGGGCCACCTATCCCGAGTGCAGGCAGGGGTGGGAAGTGGGGGCATATTAAGGGGGTAGCGTTCATGTGAGGGTGAGGGCCAACTTACTGTTGCCCAGCAAGGGGCAGAGCCAGCTTTCCCAGGGCCAGCAAAGGGTGAGGCGGCTCAGCATGGCCCTCTGATTTCATCACACATGGTTCTTATGGCCCCTGGTGATAACACGGGCCACGGACATCAACCCAAATCCCAGCTGCAGCAGGACCATAGACCCAGACATGGCCCTTGGCAGAAGCTTGGGGCCAGATGATACAATGGCTCTGGATGGCAGCACAGGCCACTCAGATCAGCATGGTCCCAGAGGCAGCATGGCCCTCAGACACCAACATGGCTCCAGGTGGTAGCCTGTGGTGGGTGTTTCTTTAACACCTTACATCTCCAGGTCTCTGGGAAGTGTATTGCAAGCAGGAGGTTTTCGTACACAGCACACCTTGAGTTTCTCATTGTGCAGAGATCAAGAGCAAAGAGAAACATACTAGGTTCTGAACCTATTTCTTCTTGCAAAGTCATGCTCTCTGAGAGTCCTGTATTCTGCTGCCCAGGACTAGTGAGCAAAGGACTAGCGGACTTCTTGTGACTCCACTTATAAAGAACAGGAATTTCTTACAATGCCAGCACCTAGGAAAACCCAAGCTTGGGGGTCTAGTCATGGTCCTGTCTCTACGTCTATGAAGGTATCTTGGGATAGAATCCTCTTCAAGGGGTGAATGTCCCACGCACACCTGGCAGAAGGGAGAAAAGGATGCCAGTGTCCTGTTGGTTCCTTTGCAGCCGCATTATAACCACTCATCAGTGTAGAGCTCTCATGACTTAGTCCCCAAATGCCCTACTTCTTAATGCTGATACAGCAGAGATTTCAGTTTGCACTCAAGACTTTTAGGGGACATTTAGATTGTTTCATCTTCCTGTGTAGAGTTTAAAAATAAGGAAGGAGGTCGGCCAGGCAAGTTAGTTATCTTTCTACTGAGTAGTCAGTGCAGGGAGATAATATGAAAAAAATTTATTACAATATTCTTATTCTGGGACCATTAAGGAGTGCCAATCAATTATTAATTAATACTTCTATAGTCTTTTGCATTAATTAAAACAGACTTGTATATTCAGGACTAAGATTTGCATGTGTACATGATTTAAAGACTATCATAGTGCATCTTTTTTTGTTTATTTGTGTCTAATACCAGCGGTGACTAGAATCTGTTGAACCTAAAGATGTCAGACTCAACAGGGAGATGAGTCTTTTGTAAACTGACACACAGCCTCTTTTTAGGAATAGCTGCAGCTTCTCACCAGAGGGGAAACAGTGCCAGACTCCACTTCCTAATCCTGTGCATTTCTAATTAGCTGTAGAATTCTTTCCATTCCAAACGGCCCCAGGCACTGAACAACAACAGTGATCCAAACTGGTTTTTAATTTTTGTAAAGTTATCTCAGTTGAATTCTTGTTATATTGTGAACCTTTGCCCAGCTGTTTGCCAGAAACACTTAAGTGCTGCCTGTTACTATTTGGGTGGTTAGTTCCTGAGGCAAAATGAAGGAAAAAAACATGAAAATTCTTGTACTACTTCAGGCTAATTGCCTGTGTCCTGAAGCTTCCTGTTCAGTTTTGATGGATCTGATCGTCTCATCCAGGTGGGTGTCACCTGAATGGAAGCTATGTTACAGTCAGTAGCGTTTTTGGACATAGACGTCTATGACTATGTGCAGATGAATGTGAGTTCAGTTTATGATTTTATTTATTTAATAACACAGCAGTCAAGAAGTAGAACAGGGCCAGCAAAATCACATGTGGGTGAGAAAATCTCGAACTACCCTCTTAGTATGGTTAGGGTAATTTCCATGTCTCTGAAAATAAAAAATCTAAATCAATATTTTCTTAATATTGCTAATGTCTTATATTCAAGGAAACTATGGGAAAAATAACCACAATTTAAAGAGACTTTGCTCATAGTTCTTATAGGAGATATTTCTATTTGGGGGGAATGACACTTCATAATTTTAAAATCAAAATAGCTACATGCTGGCTTTAGTACTGGGCCAGGAGTAAATAAATACACAGCTGGGTGTCTATGCAATCAATTTAAGATAACTTACCATGTTGCAGATAATTATGAAACCAATAGATATTTTCATAAAATAGATAGAGCTTATATAACCCCGCAGAGAGGGAAGCATTATCAGGAAGGTTCTGAGCCATCTCTTCAGACATTATTAACCCTATCAGCCTAGAAATGCCCAGTCTGCTCTCCTGTTAGGATGAGAACTGAAGCAGGCAGACGATCACAGACTCTTGCCTCCCTGAGTAGACAGTCTACAGATAGAATAGCATTCAAGTGAAAGCTACTATGAGCGACAGTGGTTCTTCAGGTCTCACAACTTTGCTGGAACTCAGTCAGTTTAGAATAAAATGGCTCAGCTATTGCCTTCTTGAGGAAGTAAGCCATGGCAACAGAATAGACGGTAATTTAGATTATGTTGAGCCTTTAGAATTTGAAGGTTTCCACCAGGTGCGGGCCACTTCTTCGGTAGGGCTTGCATGCCCTCTGAGCTGGATTTCACATGTGCATCTTGAGTATTCAGAATCTTCTTTAGTCTCCACGTAGGTAGTGAGGATGCCTCTGACTTGAGCCCCAGGCAGGTGAGCAGCAAGACCGGGGGCTGGTGCTGTAACTGCCCCATCTTTCGATGTTTATTGCACATGTGAGCACTAGCTTCCTTTCTAAGTAGGCGGGAGGATGGAGATCGTTTCCAGGACACCCCGCTGCTCATCTCTGTGGACACTGGCATCGACAGAATATCACAGTGCTGTCAAAGCCACTGGGAAAACTGGCTGGTGCTGCACAGGGAACAGTAGGCGCAGGAGAGTGTAATTGAATTTGTCCTTCGGTCTCCTGAAATCTCAGCTACCTGAGGTCTTCACTGTTCACTTTTCCCATTTCCTCTCTCAAGAAATCCAACCTGAGAACCAATTTAAAGATGTTCCTGTTAGTACTAATTCCTTTGGTGAAATGTGTAAGTTTTTCAGATATAGAAGGCTGCCCAGCATGGAATTGGGTGGTGGGGTAGGAAAAGGCAGAGAAATTATAAGGTATGTCTTCACCCTTCCTGAGTGTTGTGGATAGTCATTTGGGTAGAAAATAGTGACAGGTGAGTCTAGCAGAAACCCTGACTGAATCAAAAATTACACAGGAAAATACACAGGACCAGAATCAATTGTTTTTCTAGCATACGTGAAAAAGATGTGAAGTGAGACGTCACCCAGCTTGACTATTAAACAACAGCAAACACAAGAAAATTCACCTAAACCTATCCTTAAGAGTGAACTAAAACCAAAATACAGGAGGAACCCCACACATGAGTACAGAGTCCTCTCCTCCCCTTCTCTAAGCCTGTCCCAGCTTCCAGGAAAATCAGAGTAGCTTGTCCTACAGCCAAGCTTACAAGCTGCTCCACTCCACAAGAGGAAAGCCCCTCTGGTATGCGGTGGAAGCATTTTAATCCCCTTAGAGGTGGAGCACAGCAGAGCCGACCATCAAAATTAACCATCATCATTTGGTAGAGCTTTCTGAATACCGCCTGTCTGTCCATTGAGACTCTACTGGGACTTTGGGAAAGGTCACCCTTCTGAAGATCTTTTGCTGTGGAGTAGGGACGCTGAGTATGTTGCTTCTAGAAAGTGAACTTTGAGCAGGGATGTACCATCAACTCAATCCCTTCTGCCTTTGTTTGTCCCACTGGGGGCTTACGGTTGTTGCCATTCTGCCCTAGAGTTAGGCTCTGTCCCAGATCTGCTTGGGTTCTAAAACAAACGAATCTCTTGGTCTTAAGATTCCTCTGAAGTCCTCGTTAAAAATATGGATTCCTTGGTTCTCCCATCCCTCTGGAGTTTCTCCCTCAATCACCAGGTCTAGTTGGAGCCCAGTTATCTGTAGTTTTCTGTGCCTCATTGGTTCCTTTTGACTCAGTCATTTGTTTAGAATGTATTTCTTAAGCATGTGATATTTACCGGTCACAGATCTAAATGCTGAGGTACCATTAGCAAACACAACAGACAGGATTTTCTGTCAGTAGGCATCAGGTCAGTTTGAGAAGCCTTTCACTGTACCAGAACAATGGTTCTATTTATTAAGTTGAAATTCAGATCAACCATGTTCTCCTCCATCCTTCTACCACAGTTAGCTAGAGGCATGTGGACACATGAAAGAAGTTTCAGGATGTTCGCTCTTGAGGAGAAGCCAGAATGTTTAGAGTACAGAGTACAGAATTTTATTCCAGGCATAAAATGCCATGAATCCTCCCCTCATTCTCACTGAGAAAATGACAACACCCTGAGAACCTCAGAGAGAGAAAGATCCTCCTGGAAATGTTAGCTACCTGTGTATTACTCACATACGGGAGCTGGCAGAGGTCTGCTCAGATGGGGCTTCAGCCTCGCTGCTGGAGGGTTAGTCAGCCTCCCCCTGCCCCCGAGAGATTTCTTGAGTCCCCTTTTGAAGACCAGTTTCTATTTAATTGCATTCAGATATTTTATCAAGACAATATAATATTTTATCTATAATGCTCCTACAAATCATTTATTTCAATTTTTTTTAACTATTGCACGGAGGGTCTTGATTACTATTGTTTCACACTCATTGGCTTCTTTTATTTTAAAAACATGAGTAGAAATTTCAGGCAGGTGAAGGAAGGGGCAAATGATTCCTGTGCTTTCAAGTGTCTGCTGCTTTAAAAACCTGTCTTTCCTTAAATAAGGAACCTGCATAATTGTTGTATTTTTAGTCCTTAAAAACCTGTTTTTGCAATTGAAATCTTCATGCAATCAGGATAATCAATTGCAAAATTAATAAGCTGAGGTGTTCTTCGACACAGCTTTTTTCTGCTTTGAGAAATGTGGGGAAAAATACCTCCATGTGTGGTTCAGTTCTGAAAGACTTGGGTAACAAATTCTGAATTGTGTGGCCTCACTTTGAAGTTGCTGATGACGCTCATTTTTCTGCCATTTTCTTAAATGTTTTCTGTGCCAAATTCAGCATTTAAGATGGGCAGAGGGAGAACTCAGGAAACTCTTCGGGAGGGAAAACAATTTCTGAAGGAATTTGCATAAAATTTCAGTATAAACTCTTCCCTCCTTAAAAAAAGAAAAAGAAAAGCCAATGATGAGTTCAGGAAACACGAGGAGACTCAAGATGTTCACCCTTTACAAAAGAGACATGCTTCCTTTGTTCTAATATCGGAAAAAGGTAAAAGAGTTGTACAACAGTATAGGAAATTCTGATCATCAAGGATTATAGCTTCCTGTGTGTTGTGTGAGCATGGGTACTGGCAGCTGGATTGCTGGAAGAAATGCAATTAGTTGTATCTGGGAAATGACTGTTTTGATCTTTTCCAGAATAACATGCTACATGGAATGTCATGAAAGGGACAAGAGAGGATTTTAGCCCTTTCTAGCAATGGCTTGAATATTTAATTTCTTTTTTATCATGTGATGTAAAGTGAGCCAGTATCCCTTCCTGGACATTCAACAGCCTTAACTCACAGCATTTTTGCTGGCATGCCCATTGTAGGTGAGATCTCCCTGTCTGCAGTCATCCCAGGACTGCAGCCAGAGTCTACAGGGGAGAGGGTGTGTGTATACGACAAACCACGGTGTCAGATGGGACTTCCATGTTGCTGTCAAAGAGGACCCGTTTACTTCCATCTTTCTCTACAACAAAGCAACAGAACTTAAAATTGGTCAGGGGTGCACTTTCTCTTCCCCCTCAGTCTTCTTTTGCTGTTCACATCACTGACCTGATCGGGGTTAGATGGTTACAGGTAGAACAGTTTATAAAGGCAAATAGTACTGAACTGTGAAAAACCCAAGTCAAAACCAGGCATCCTAGAAAAGCTGACTTTCATTTCTTCTTTGTTAGAAAAAGAGAGAGAGAGAAAAAATCAACCTCAAGCTCAGTTTTTGTTAATGCAAACAATATAAAAATGTTCATTATCCAAGTAAATATTTGCAACAAATACATCTAGTTCTGTTTCATATAGTTGAAATCTAATATAAAATTATTTCTGTTTAATACCAAAGAAAACCCACCAACGGATAACACCTTTTAAGAAAATAGCCCTGTTCTTAAATTTTTTTTTATTCAACAGTGTACACTTATCATCTTTTTGATCTACAAATCTCTCGTTTTCTTGATAAAATAAGTAAATCTGAGTATGGCTGCAGAGTGTAATTTTGTATTTTAAAAATACTGAACATTAAGTAAGACAGTGATAAAGGAAGGTCATCAGGCAGCTGATACTTCCTGGGAATCCATAACATCCAAAACAGCTTCAGTATATGCCTAAGCAGTCAATTATTTAGCAAAATGGTAAATTTCTGGTCACTGTTCTTCTGTCAAGAAATACCTACTTTTATTATTTTTTAAACTGAGCAAAACAAATATTGAAACAATTTTCACAGGGAGAAGGGCCAACATTGTATTACCAACCAAAAACTATCTTTTGAAGTCTTTAAAACTTATACACTTTATACCTTTTAGTGAGTTTCTTTCCTGAATTTGTTAACAAGGAAAACTATAACTATTTAGTCTTCAACTCCCTCAGAGACCCGAGAAGGAAATAATATTTACTGAGAAAGCATTAAGTGTAAACAGGTAACTTCCAAAAAAATGTGAGAAATGACAGAAACAGCTGGCTGCCTGGACAGTCACCCAAGGTTCCTCTGCAATTGGGGCATCCATCTTCAGCCTACATGCCTAGCATATCTAACAGACTTCTGAAGGGCCTTCCTACCCTGTCTTGGCAAATTTTGGCAGTTCTTTATTTTGTGTCTTGCTTGTCCATTTGGACAGCATACTGTCAGCAGTCAAGGCAAGGGCACTTTCTTGCCCAGTGGCTAACTTTTGCCACAAAGAAAGTAAACTCCATATGGAGTTTTCTTCAATGACCACCATCTTCTCTGAAGAAGATTGGTGCTGCCAGAAGCAGACATGTCTCATTGTCATTAAAAAAAAAAAGAATCTATGATATTAAAACATCTTAAGTGCCATATTCTGTAGATCTCTGAAGTGTTTGAAGATGACCCGTCTATCTAAAATATATCTGTTTGACCTTGAAAACATACCAAACCTGACTACAAGTTTGATTGTAATAGGTGACTAGCTACTAACCTGCATTTCTTTGTATTCTAATTAGTTGGTAATAATAACTTTCAAGGGCTAGAAATTTGCATTACATCATTAAATGAACTGTATAGGTACAATACCTTGAACAAGATTAGAAATGTATGTACAGTATGTTCTAACAAAAATAATCTCAAAATTGTATCAGTATACAAAATCTGTATATAATATATAAAAATCCAATCCAATGTAAAATATTTAAAACTAGTAGTTGCTTTTTAAAAGTAGATTCAATAATCTACCTTTTTATCTTATCATATCTATATTCTCCCTTTTTTCTTTTCAGAGTAGATTCAATAATCTACCCTTTTATCCTACTATTTTTATATCTTTTTTTCAGAGTAGATTCAGTCATCTACCTTTTTATCTTATCATGTCCATTTCCTCTTTTTTCCAGAGTAGATTCAATAATCTACCCTTTTGTTCTATCATTTCTATATAATACATTTCTATATCATATCCCCTTTTCTTCTTTTAGAAAGACATTGACTATGACCAGTAACAATTTTTAACCAACCCTTAAACAAAGACAAACATCCATTATCCCTTTTTTTTGGGAATGTGGGCATAGTTTTTTTTTTTTTTTTTTTTTTTTTTTTTTTTTTTTTTTTTTGGTTTTTTCGAGACAGGGTTTCTCTGTGTAGCTTTGCGCCTTTCCTGGAACTCACTTGGTAGTCCAGGCTGGCCTCGAACTCACAGAGATCCGCCTGGCTCTGCCTCCCGAGTGCTGGGATTAAAGGCGTGCGCCACCACCGCCCGGCTGGGCATAGTTTTCTAGGTTATTTCCTACTGATTATGGGCATTGATAGTCTTATGGGGACACAAAGAAAATTTAGGATTATGGTCAAGTCCTGATTGGAGTAATCTGTGAGGCTGTATCATCTCAGTTAGCCATCTCGATATTGTCTTGAGCAATTTGTAATGCAAAGCCAATCTTTAGGTGTTGTTAGTCAGCTTAATGGCATTATCATTGTCCTGATGCCTGATGGACTCATTGTTGCTACCAGTATGTTGTAAGACTTTATATAAGTGAACTACTGACAGACACCACAGGGTACTCAAAACCATCCAAACTGTTTGTGACTACCTGAATTCATAAGGCTATGCAGTATAGACCCCATTTTGAATCTTTTACTAGATTTAGTTATTAACTTCCTCTATAAACAGAAGAATTTTTGCTGTCTTTTCAAAGTCATCAGCATACTGTTATTCTTTTTAATCTGTCCATTTAAGAGTTTCCTGTTTATTCCTCTGAAAACATCAGAGTAAAAATACGATTTTTCCCTTTCTATTTCCTTTCACATCCACGAGGCAGAATTGTTTTTCATGAGCAGTGAAGACACAGTATACAATGAAATCTAAGCACCGTGTAGACAGACATCCGAGTTTAACAACTAGCTGCTATAAAAATAAATTATACTGTATGACTCAGGGAAGTGGTTAATAATTCTACCTTGTTTACATTATGCTTAGAAAGCAGCCGAGCTTAATGAGATCAGATATTAAGTTGACGGTGTATCTTGGAATGATAATGTTTTTGAGCTCTGCCAAAACTGTGGGCAGGTTGAATGTGGGATAGTGTGTTTAATAGAGGAAGTGAAGAGGGCCTTACGTGGTATAGAAGTTATGCATTTGTTACCTAAAAAGTAGTATTAGGTAGTAGTAAGTTCTTGAGCTGCCTCTGAGAGCACATAAGCTCAATGTAAGTGAGGAGAGAATCTGCATCCATGGAGGTATATTTGAGAACTAGTAATAATAATAATAATCAACAAGTGTCCAGGCCTATAATAACAAGTGACCAGATTTAAAAAAAAAAAAAAACATATTGTCACTTCCTCAAGGCAAGGAACAGTGTTTAACATTCTAATTTTCTGTACAGTGAAGTTTGTTCCTACTTCCTGAACTCTTTGGATAGCCTAGCTACAATGAATTGGGACACTTGGGTTTTTGCTGAATGACTCACAAGCATTAAACTTTTTACCTTTGCAATTTTTCACAGTCACAGAGAAAGCTACAAAACTGATTGTTATTGGCTGATTTAGTTGCTACCAACTTAGATGTTGCTCACAACAAAGAGCATTTAATGAGCACCATTACCTCAGCACAACAGAACCTCTAATAGCAGATTCCTGGTGGAAACCTTTGCAGAATCAAAAAACTAACCACTTGGGAGGCAGAGGCAGGCGGATCTCTGTGAGCTTGAGGCCAGCCTAGTCTACAAAGAGAGTTCCAGGACAACTAGGGCTCTTACACAAAGAAACCCTGTCTTGAAAAACAAAAGCAAAAACAAAAACCCAAAATTTACTTCATGCTGGATATGGTGGTGAGCAACTTTAATCCCAGCCCCTGGAAGGCAGGGCCACACAGATCTCCATGAGTGTGAGGCCAGCGTAGTCCTAGGACAGCCAGAGCTACATAGTGAGACCCTATCTTGAAAAAAAACAAAGCAAAAAATTAATCTCATATTGCTTCCTCTTTTTTTTTCCTATACCTAACGTTTGTAAAGTGCTACATGCAAAAGAAGGAGGATGGGGGAGGGGAAGCATGGGGAGGGGGAGGAGGAGGAAGAGGAGGAGCAGCAGAAGCCAAAGCAGTTAGAAGGCAGAATCCATGAGATAGAAAAATTGCCCATTGTACACTAGGAGAACAGGACAGTTGAGTACATTGCGTATATGCTGCTGCCACGTCAGACATGGATACGGTTTTAAGTGGAAAGGCATGGCAGGCATCAAGCATATCCAGCTTCACCAAAGAGAAGCAGATTCAACATAAATAAGACAATGGCAACAAGAAAAACATTTCGCCAAGATTACTTGTTAATGAGAGACAACATGAGACTGTTTGGCTCTCACTTCTAGAAGGTGACAGTATATCTACAGCTCGAGGGAATGCATTTAAGAATCACTTGTTATTATAGGCCTGGATGGTTATTGATTACTATTATTATTCCTAGTTCTCAAATATACCTCCATGGATGCAGATTCTCTCCTCACTTACACTGAGCTTGTGTGCTCTCAGAGGCAGCTCAATAGACAAATTTTGGACTCAGCATTGAAAAAAGTTTCATGCCTCGAGCATGATGCTGTTCACTGAGTATAACCCAACACGATCTGAAGCTACATGAAGCCTTGTAGGTTAGTATCCCAGTTCTTTCCGTGGGACGAATTCAAGTAAAAGGAGCAAAACAAAGCAGTGTCTTATGATCAGTTTATTATTCCTTCAATTCTTATTGTCATTGGTCATAGAGGTTTCAAAGAAACAGGGCCGCCAATTATTTGACTCAGTGGCACTTACTGACAAGCCTGGCCACCTGAGTTCATTCTCCAGATCCCCACGGTAAGAGGAGAGAACCAATTTCTGCAGCTCCTCTGGCCTACATACATGCGTCATGACACACCCCTACTCACACACTCAGTCACACACAATAAATAGATACATTCATTTTTAAATTTTTTAAAAGTATCAGAGAAACAACATCACAAGCTGTTTCTTCTATAGTATAGGAACAATGTCTGTTCGGGTTACTATAAAATTATGAATCACCCCCAGACTTTGTGGCTTAAAACAAACATCCTTATAGTTTCTGAGGGTTATAAACTGGGGACAGGC
This sequence comes from Peromyscus eremicus, assembly GCF_949786415.1. Lineage (NCBI taxonomy): Eukaryota > Metazoa > Chordata > Mammalia > Rodentia > Cricetidae > Peromyscus > Peromyscus eremicus. The sequence goes on along the minus strand of NW_026734799.1, from coordinate 104,250 downwards.
TCAACTAGGTGGCCTGTCTTTGTGTCTTAAATGGCTGTTGACAAATTGCCATTGGTGCTGTTACAGTGGCTTGGGACATCTGGGAGGCAATCCATCTCTTTTCTTTTTTCCCTCCCTTCTTCCCTTCCCCTCCTTCCCTCTCCCCTTTCCTTCCTTCCTCCCATCAGTTTTTAGATTTATTTCATTTATGTGTATGCATGTTTACCTGCATGGCTTTCAGACAGCAGAAGAAGACATTGGATCCCCTGGAACTAGAGTTACAGATGACTGTGAGCCACCATGTGGGTGCTGGGAACTGTACCGGGGTCCTCTGGAAGAGCAAGCAGTAAGTCCCTAACTGGGACATCTCTTCAGTCTCTAGGTTTACTTCATATATGTATAGTATGGTTTAGAAAACTGTACAGGACCAATGGATGGGCATCTTTGAAAAATACTGCCAAAATCTTTTACTATAAAATAGTTGTCTTTGTTAAACTGGTGATAGGATATTTTAAGTAAAAAATAATGCATCTTGTTAGTATATAACAGAGGTGAGTTTCTATGGTAAAATTCATTAAATAATGCAAGAAATCTAGTATATGTTTGACCATTTGAGGCAAGATCTCTTATTTATTAGTAATGTCTTCCCCCATGGAAGTTCCAATAAGTACCATATCATCAGTAGGCCTTTGTGTTTTCTTCTGTTTTAGGCTTGTTAGATCTACATTCTACACCTCTGGTTGAAATGGATTCATTATTACTATGGAAGGGATAAAGAATAGAAGCATTTATGCCATTTCATCAAAAAGAACCAGGAAAAGGGTAAAACCTCATGTCAACACTGCAGTGATAGACAGAAGAGATGTCTTATGCCAGCCCAATGAAATAAAGAGGGGCATTTCTAGCAGTTTTACAGAGCAGTAGTGAAGCATAGCTAAGAAAAAGATTTGGGAAGCAATGTCAAAATACATTTTTCCGTGTCTGCCAAGCGGCAGATGTAATTATGGTGCATGGATTGCCTTGTCCATGTGTCAGAATGTGGCCTTTGTTCTTGGAAGGAGAGGGCATAAGCATTCATCAGACACTCTCTCTAAGTGTGTTTTCTCTCTAGTTGTATGGGGATGACTCCTGCTGATCTCCTGCGTTCCTACTGGTCCTCTTCTTCAGTGGTAGAATACATTTTCTTGGTGGCTAGCAAAGTCAGCTAAACTTCCACAAGAGACAAGCTACACCAGCTTTTGCGATCATTTTGTCTGTTAAAACATATTTTATAAGCAAGTGCGAAAAACAACTCTGAATATGGAGGACTTCAAACCTTGTAGGCAAATGCTTCGGGGAGCCTGATGCAAATTCTCAGAAATGATCTGCAGTGGATAGGCAGTGCACACTGGAAAACTAATGAGCGAATGTGACGGATCAAGCAGGCACAGGGCAAAGCAAGAGAACAAAGGCTTTCACAGGGATGTAGGGAAGCTGGTTCTTCACAGATGGGTTCCCTGCTGTCTAGAGGGAGGGTGGGCTCCTATTGCACAGCACTGCACAGCATTTAAGTTGCAAATCGCTTCTTTAAGATTAGTAAGGGTGACAGACTGAAGCTTTTAATTGAAGAGGAGCACTACTGTGAAACTTCAAATCTATGGCACATGTAAGGATTGTTTATTGTAAAGCCTTGGGGACACGTCACGACTAGAGACCACACAGTGGTAATACTTCTCGGTACTCAGATGAAGCTGACCATTTACTGCTCACACTCTCCCCTGCCTTTCCATTCCCATTAAATAACTCCTGACTTTGAAGATACTGTGGAGGAACCAAACTCCAACTGGTTTTTTAAAAAGCAGATTAGAAATCTAGCAATTATTGCCCAGATAAAGAGATAAGAAAAGTTTCTAACAATCCCTTAAGTCAAATTATTTGCTTGGGAAGAGGCTCACCTGTAAGGCAAGCACAGCATGATACTTTTGTAAAGTCCTCCAACTCCCTGCTAAAAGAAGCCGCATTTAAGCAATTATCCATTTATACCATTTCCACCGACAGATAACTGCACACCCAGCAACACTCTGTACTTCTCGGAGGAAATCTGAAAGAAACAGATTTTCCTAAAATGGATCTCAGTGATATTTTGGGTTAAACACAGTGCTTCCATTGTTTCTGTAATTTAGAGTCGTTACTACCAGTGAGCAAAGAAAAGCAATGATTTCAGAGCCTTCTGTAAGGCAGATAATATAGATGGCGTTTTACATTCTCTCATTGTTCCTGGCCAATGACTTCCACTGAGCTAATCAGCCTTGGAAAGAATCCCCACTCTGCCTGTGTACTGGGCATCAGAACTGTGGCATGAGTTGGAAACTTAGAGAAGAAGCAAGCTACCCTTTGAATAAATAATGTGTCATGGATTCTCGGTACATCAGGGAGGTAGAGCCCTAGATGGAAAGAATGAATTGCTTCAGGAGGGAAAAAAGAAAAGATATAAAATGCAGGACTTTGAAACCAAACTCCTGTCTGACTTTACATGCCTGACTTTATGTGCTATTTCTCACTGTGAGCTGTCCGCTCAAGAAGCACTTCATTTTCCAACTGTTTCCAAACAGCCCGGAAACTAGGAGTTAAGTCTGGCTTCGTCTGCCCATCGCTTAAACCCAGTGGGCTCGTCCCTCGGCTCAACACCTGCTGTTGTAAATCTACAAGTGGCCTCCATCTTCTGTGCCAGCAGATGTGGAGATGCAGAGAAGCGCCTCAGATGTTTGTGCTTCTGGGTCTCTTATGGGGGCAGCAGGAAGGGGAGAGAAAATGATCCTGGAATTCCAAAGGTCACTGCTGCACCGAAATAATGAAAATTGCCCACATGTTGAAAAAAAAATACAACCCCCAAACCTTCAGATGTGATCACTGGAAAGTCTGGCAATCAGACAAAGAACTAACCAGGCTAGAGTTTCATTCAGACTTTAAAAAAAGAAAGATAAATAAAAGGAAGGTGTGTCAGAGTAAGACAGAGATAATTATTATGTTTCCCTGCCTCCAGGCTACCACAGCTAACAAGTTTAAGCATAAAATGGAAGAAATATTTACCAGTACCAACAGTGGTGAGTCTTATCTCACATATACAGGGATTCAATTCTGAAAATAAACTTTGGGATTTGTTGACTAAAAAAAGTAGAGTAATATATATAGAGAGAATAGTATATAGAGAGTAATATATAGAGAGTAGTATATATATAGAGTGATATAAAGAGTAGTATATATATAGTAATATATAGAGAGTAATATATACATAGAGGGGTATGTATACATGTATAAACACATATTTTATTATATATAATTATATTATATTACATATATGTAAATACACATCTTTACAACAAAGGAAGAGTGGGATATATACTTGAAGTTTATTTGAAAGTATTGATTATATCTGAGCTCTATTTTTTCATGACCCTTTTCTTTTAAGGGCACCTTAATGTTCTCTTTATTTTTATTTTTATTTAATCTTCCTTTTATGTTCATGAACACTCTTTGACCCGGTCACAGGTTTCAAACTGATGTTTTCGATAACACATCAAATGTACTTGACCCCTAATCACTCCCTACTTCTCGCTCCCGTCCCCACCTCTGTCCCCCTTCCTTTCACAGTCTCCCCTTTCATTTTCATGTCACCTGCAGGTGTGTATGTGTGATTTCAGAGATGAGAGAAAACACGCAATGTTTGTCTTCCATGTCTGGCTTCCTTTGCTTGCTCTGATGACCTCCATTTTTTCCACTGTCCTGAAAATAACGTACTTTCGCTCTTCTTCATGGCAGGACTCTACTGTGTATGCCTAACCCCTTTGCTTTGTCCATTCATCTGTTGTTGGACACCTTGTTGGATCCCAGAAAGGGCAATAGTGCCGCAATAAGCATGGGTGAGCAGGAGCCTCCGCAGTGTGCCGCTTAGATCCCTTTCAGTATTTTTTCAGGAGCAGTGTGACTGGGTCATATGGAAGTTCTAATTTTAGTTTTTGGAGGAAGCCCTGTATTGGGTTCTATAGTAGTCATGCCGTTTACATTCCCACCACCCAATGTATGGAGCTTCATTTTCTCTCCATCCTCACCAGCATTTGTTGTTTTTTCTTTCTTTAAAAAATGAAATTCTGAAAATATATATTTATTATGTATAAAGTGTTCTGCCTGCACGTGTCCTTACAGGCCAGAAGAGGGCACCAATTCTCATTACAGGTAGTTGTGAGCCACCATGTGGTTGCTGGGAATCGAACCCTGGTCCTCTGGAAGAGTAATCAGTGCTCTTAACCACTGAACCATCTCTCCAGACCTGTTGTTTTTTTTTTTTCTTAAATAATAACATTCTAACAAGGGGGAGAGGAACTGTCAGCGTTATTTGGTTTTGCCCTTCACCAGTAGCTAAGGATGTTGAGTGTTTTTTCATGTATCCATTGGCCATCTCTACTTTATCTTTTGAGAGATGTCTGTTTATTTCATTTGCTAATTGATTGTCAGGAGTTGGGTGGTCTTTTGTTTGTTTGTTTGTTTGTTTTGAGTTCTCTATATATTGTAGACTCCCTTCCCTACTGTATGTGTAGATAACAAAGATTCTTTTCCATTCTCTAGGCTGTCTCTGAATTCTGTTTATTGTTTCTTTGGTTGTGTGGAAACTTTAATTTCTTGCAGCGTCTTCTGTCAATTCTTTCAGTCATTTACCGTGAAGTTGTTGGAGTCTTCTTCACAAAGTCATTATCTATGCCTCTATCTTGAGGTATTTGCCTCAAGCAGCTTCAGGGTTTCAGGCCTTACATTAAGGTCTTTGATCCATTTGAGTTGATTTTTATATAGGACGAGAGACACGAATATAGCGTCATTCATGGACTAGTGGGTATCCACTTTCCCTGGGACCATTTATGGAATAGGCTTTCTCTCTGGTGTATGTTTTTCCATCTTTATAAAACAAAAACAAACAAGCAAGAAACAAAACAAAACTGTTGGCTATAGTTCTGTGAGTTTATCCCTGAGTCCTCTTTTCTTTTATCATCATCACCATCATCATCATCATTGTTATTATTATTATTTTGGTTTTTTGATACAGGGTTTCTCTGTGTAACAGTCCTGGCTGTCCTGGAACTTACTATGTAAACCAGGCTGGCCTGAAACGCACGGAGATCTGCCGGCCTTTGCTTCTGAAGTGCTGGGATTAAAGGGGTGTGCCGCCACGCCTGGCTGAGTCCTGTTTTCTATCCCGTTGGTGTATGTGTCTGTCCATGCCAGTACCATGCTGTTTTTGTGGCCATAGGTCTGTAATATAATTGAAATCAAGCATTGCAATACTGCTTGCTCTGTTGCTTTTTGCTGAGGAAGGACTTGACTATTTGGGATTTTTGTGCTTTAAGAATATATTTTCATTCTGATGTCTGCTCCCTGCTTTTCACTGGAAAGTTCTAGAATTTTCTATACAGTGGTGCTAAATTGTAAGATACACAAAAATGATCTTACACATAAAATGCATTTAAAAAGTTTTGTTTTCCACGTAAAATGTATCTGGCAGGTAAAATCACAACCTCTACTTTATAATCTTCCATTTTGGGTTGTTTCACAGGAGAGCTGGAGGCAGCATAGGATAGTAGAGAGCCCAAAGCAGGGGAAGACTGAGTAAGAACTGGGATGTACCCCTGCTATATGCTTTGGGATTGGTTATTTTCCTTACTTATTCATTCACTCAACTCGTCACATAGGCACCTGGAAAGCGCCAGGTTGTGTCTGTGTGCCATAGTTACAAGGGAGACCATTGGCAGCCCACATTTACAGAGCTTTCAGGAAATTTCATCTGGTATATTTGGTTTGGGGAGAGAAGTACAGCCATATCTCAGGACTCCCAGAGAGGTCTCTGGCTAGGATGACATCATGGAATCTCCCCAGATAGGAAGATAAGGCTCAGAGGCTCTTGAAGGGGTCAGCCAAGGAGCTGTGAGGGGCTGCCAAAAGACTGCTTTAGACAGAAACAGCTCTGTGTATGAAGAACTAGAGAGAAGTGACTTTCTGTAGAGTGTATATGTATATAGAGTGTATATGTACATGCATATGTACAAAGGATGATAGTTTAGGACTAGAATCTTCAATGAGAACCTGCAGAGGTGATTTACCATGGATAATATGGGAGACAGTGTTCTCATTCGACTGTCCTCCCTTTAGTCCAAAATGTTCATGGAAGAGAACATAGGTGATGCCCCAAGACTCTACTTAGAGTAACAGGGTGGCTTTCTTAGATTAAATCAGCTTGCTAGGGGCTATTTAGATTGCACATCTGGGCTTCCCCAGCCTCAAATGCATCTTACAAAATATGCATATGTTTTAGTGTGGTGATTATAGAAGTTTGTCTGTGCATAAAAAAAAATCCCCTCGGGATTTTATGGAAATGCTGGTTCTGATTCAGCAGGTCTGAGTAGGGCTGCAATTCTGCATTTAAAGGACTCAGGTGACTATGATTCCTCTGGTTCAAGAGCCCCACTTCAAATATGGGGTTCATTTGTTAGAAACAATGTCACATAGTGCAGGCTAGCCTCAAACTCACTCTGTAGCTGAATATTACCACAAGCTCCTGATCCTCCTGCGTTCATCTTGTAAGTGCTAGGGCGCAGGTATGCACCACCACAGAATAATAAGGACTTTATGCATGGACAGAAGGCACAACTCATTACTTAAAATACATTCTTGTGTGTGTGTCCAATGGCCTGTCCTCTGTCACACACACACACACACACACACACACACACACACACACACACACACAGGTGTACTTAATTTGAGCTTATCCTGCTGGCTGTGCACAAATGACTGACAGCCTATCAAGCACCAGATCAACTCTTCTTGTTGTCAGTTTCACAGCAGGTCAGAAAACCTGTCATGCCATCCCCACCCTTTCTTAGGAGCTCCTGAACTTCTCTTTTCTCTTAGCTATGCCCTAGAGTACTATAGAAATGTCAGAGCAGGACACTCAGATGTCTGGTAACTTCAAAGTCCAAGAGACCCATCTGATGCCATAGCTCTTTCTTCATGCCGTGAGGCTTAAGGTGTAGTAAGGTTTCTTTTAGTACCGGGATGGTCTAGTGTATTCCAGAACATTTGACTTAGAACCTCCCGGTAGACCAGGCTCCTGAATGTTCATGGAGGTTTCTCTGGCACATGTGCATTACTAATGCATTTGAGGTCCTTTTATTTTCTTTCCCTCTTTCATAAGATACAACTGGTTCGTTGTCATCAAGTAATGGACTTCAGTGATGGTCCCTGCTGAAATAAATCAGATACTTCTTGTGCTGTAAAACTGCCAGCCTTGCTTTCTCTTGTTCAGCTATTCTCCCTTAATGATCAGAGCTAAAATAATTTCCAACTGGTCTCTCATCTTCATAAGAGCCCAGTAGTCTAGTATTCTTCAATGGAACAACTCCTGTAATTATAACCAAATCTTTGCCAGAATCTCAGCTACATTCGTTGTGCAGCCAGGCATGGTAAGGAAATCTGGAAGGCACCACAGACGACTTTCGTTACCAACAGTGTTGCCAGTTGGTAAGCCAAGACTTCACACTTATCTTCTTTGTTAGATCTACTTTCCAGAGTATTCCACTATAGCATCTTAGTGACCACAGCAATTAAGAGTCACAGCCCATTTTATCTGCAGTGCCTCAAAGTCTCCCTCAATCAATGCTTTCACAAGTGACAGTGTGAGTGATGGTGAAAGCATGGCATGGCAGAGATGACCAGTGCTCACTCTCCCTCTGGTGTGGGCTTTTCTATGGAATCTTCAAATACAGCATTCTAATACCCAGATTCCATTGGGGGGTCCTGTTGGTCATACCTCATACCTTGTATTGATTACCGTCTTGGTCCAGTAGATATTGGGGCATACTCATAGTTCTAAAGATGGTTTAAGGAGGACTAATCCAGTCATCTTAAGAGATGCCTATCAATCCATGCACTCTGGAAAGAACCTTTAATTTTTTCTATTAATCATGTCATATCTCCTTTCACAGGTATGTTTTATAAGCCACCTGGAATTCCCCCTTGTAAATCATATAGAGTTATTTCCATAGAAGAAGCCAGTTTACTCCCAACTTTGATGAAAATCTATTACTTCCTGACTAATTTGTCATATAGCAAACATACACACACACACACACACACACACACACACACACATATACGATACACACATACCACTGTCTGTTTCTACATGATAGCACATGTTTTAAGCTTTGGTAGGTGATTTACATATTTTATGTTGATCCACACATGTTAAATTCTGTTTATTAAATTCATTAAACAACCCAGCACACTCAATTACTAATAGATTATTTTAAACTGTCACCCAGAAGGGTTAGTCAGAGTGTCTTTAGGGATTCTGTTTTATTCAACAAGGTAAACAAGTCAAAGACAGACTGGACTCATTTCTTACCTGCAATTTTCTTTCTCTACTCCCTCCCCCCCCACACACAAACTCTCCATCACTCATCTCAACAAATATTGCCCAGTGTTGTTGATTGAATGGTACCACCTCCCAATTCATGTCTTGCTGTCCTACCCATATTGCCTCATGTGATTGTATTTGAATATGGGGCCTTTAAAGAGATAACAAAGTTGAAAATGAGGTCACCAGGGTGGGCTCTAAGCCAATATGATTATGAGCATAAACTCTGAACAGAGGATATACAGAAGCAACACCCTGTAAAGACTCAAAAAACAAAAACAAAAACAAACAACAAAACCAGCAACCTACCAGCAAAGGAGAGAGGCCTCAGAAAACTAACACCTTGATTTGGGGAATTATACCTACAGGCTTTGAGAATTGTGGGGAAATAAATTTCTGTTATTTCAGCCACCTAACCTGTGACACTTGGTGATGGTGAGTTATCAAATTAACACAACTAGTCATTAAAAGAATAATGGATTGGGATACAGGTCACTGTAGAGTGCTTGCCTAGCATGTACAAGGACCTGGATTCAATACCCAGTAACTGAAGAATATTAAAATTGACTTAAAAGTGTGTCATGGCTAATCTTCATTGTCAACTTGACAGGGTTTGGAAGCACTCAGTGACACACCTCTGGGTATTTCTGTGAATGTTTCCAGAGAAGTTTAAGGAAGGGAGAGGCCTTACTCACCTTGACTATGAGTGAACCATCCCATGGGCTGTGGGTCTATATTGAATAAAAAGGTGAAATGGAGGAACTGAGCAATTGTAGGTGGACTTTCTCTGTCCTGCCAGTCAGCTCTGCCCCTCTAGCTGGCTCTCAAATAACCATACAGAGACTTATTATTAATTATAAATGCTTGACCAATAGCTTAGACTTGTTACTAAATGGCTCTTTCAACTTAAATTATCCCATATTTCTTATCTATGCTCTACCATGCAGAGGTTCCTTTTTATAAGACGGCATATTCATCTCATACTTCCTCTATATCTGGCTGGCAACTCCCATCTCCACCCTTCTTCCCAGCATCCTCTCTGCCCCCCAAAATCCTGCCTAGCTATTGGCCAGTCAGCTCTTTATTAGTAACAAGAACAATACATCTTCACAGTGTACAAAAGGATTATTCCACAGCAAGCAGTAAACCAGTACTCATCTGTCCCTGATTCCTGACCTCAGACCCAATGTAACCTGCTTCCTGTCCCCACTTCTGCATCCTTCCATGATGGACTTTATCCTGAAGTTTTAGCCAAAACAGACCCTCCCCCTTAATTTGTTTCTTATCATTTATTTAATCACAGTGTCAGAAAAGTAATTAATGCAAGGAGTGAACTAAATTTTAGCCTGAGTTTCACACCCAGGCACCTTAATCTGGCCTTTCCTTTTTCTTTTGCTTTATTAATAAATTAATTTTCCCCAGCTCAATTATATTTTCCTTCCCCTACCCTTTGTCCTCCCAGTCTCTCCCCCAAACCTTTGCCCCCCCACATCCACTCCTCCTTCTTTCTCTTCAGTAAAGGGCAGGCCTCCCATGTGTATCAGCTAACCATGGTATATCAAGTTCCAGTGAGACTAGGTACCTTTTCTCCTATTAAGGCTGGATATGAGGCAACCCAGTAGGAGGAAAGGGTCCTAAAGCAGGTAACAGACTCCCACCGTTAGGAGTCACACTGAAGACTAAGATACACAACTGTAATGTATATGCAGAAGGCCTAGGTCAGTCCCACAAAAGCTCTCTGGTTTGTGGTTCAGTCTCTGTGAACCCCTATGAGCCCATGTTTGTTGACTCTGTGGGTTTTCTTTTAGTGTCCTTGCCTCCTCTGGCTCCCATAATCCTTCCTACCCATCTTTCCTGAATTCCACCTAATGTTTGGCTGTGGGTCTCTGCATTTGTTTCCATCAGTTGCTGGGTGAAGCCTCTCTAATGACTATTGTGCTAGGCAATGATTTATGAGTATAGCAGAATGTCATTAGGAATCATTTCATCAACTTTTTATTTTTTGCCAGTAGTGTTTGGTTCTATCCCAGGTCTCTGGGTCATCCAGCCTCTGGGTCCTGGTGCTCCAGGCAGTGTCAGGGGCAGGCTCTCTCTCATGGTATGGGTCTTAAGCTGGACTAATCATTGGTTGGCCACTTCCATAATTTCTGGGCTACCTTAACCCCAACATATCTTATAGGTAGGGAAAATTGAAGGTCAAATGTTACATGGCTGGGTTGGGGTCCCAATCTCTCCCCTGGAAGTCTTGCCTGGTTACAGGAGATGCCTGATTCAGGTTCTGTGTCCCCCATTGCTAGGAGTCTTATCTAGGGTCACACTTATAGATTCCTGGGAGTTTCCATTGCTCTAGGTTTCTAGCTCATCCCAGAGATGCCCCTGATTCTAGTTGTCTTTCTCAGTACTCACTCCTTTCATCCTGCCCCTCCTGATCCCTCCTGTTCCCACTCCCCATCTCCCCATCCAGATCCCTCCCCCATCCACCTGTGATATCTATTCTATTTTCTCTTCACAGTAAGATTCATGTACCACTCTCCCACCCTCCACCTCTGTTGAGATTTCCTTGTTATTTAGCTTCTTTAGGTCTGTGGGTTGTAGCATGATTATCTTTTACTTTACAGCTAATATCCACTTATAAGTGAGTACATACTATGTTTGTCTTTATGGGTCTGGGTTACCTCACTCAGGATGATATTTTCTAGTTAAATCCATTTGTCAGAAAATTTCATAATATCATTGTTTTTAACAGCTGAGGTATACTCCATTGTGTAAATGTACTATGTTTTCTTTATCCATTCTTTGGTGGAGGAGCATCTAGATTGTTTCCAGTTTCTGGCTATTACAAAAAAAAGCTGCTATGAACATAGTTGAGCAAGTGTCCTTGTGGTATGGTAGATCATCCTTTGGGTATATGACCAGGAGTGATATAGCTGGGTCTTGAGGTAGATTGGTTTACAATTTTTGGAGGAACGGCCATAATGATTTCCAAAGAGGCTGTAAAAGTTTGCACTCCCACCAGCAGTAGAGAAATGTTCCCCTTACTCTAAATCCTCATTAATATAGCCCTTTCAATTATATGGACTCACTTTTGTCTTCTTGTTAGTTTGCTTCTGAGGATTGCTGTTCTGATTGTCACATGAGTTTTGATTCTTTCATGGATATTCATCTAGCACCTGGGGCTCCAATGCTCCAAACTAAGACATGCCTTCTTCTTTTTAAGTTCTGCTAGTATTCTGTTGTATCTATGTTGCATAATGGCCATGGAGAGACCCAAGAGTCACTCTAGACCTCTGTCTCCCAATCTCATGCATCCCAAATACAGATCAAGAATGTCAATTTATCCTGGCCAATCTCTGAATCCCACCCCAATCACCACCTTCTTGGCTCAAACTCTGGTATTCTTGCCTTGGCTATGCTAAAGACTTCTAATTAATATTCTAAATTCCATCTCTTAACTCATTGAGAGTCTACCCTGATTAACATCTAAAAATGCATCTAAAAAGTTAAATAATAAAAGTTATTATATAACTTAAGTCTCTGATGGTTTCATTATTTAAATAATAAAGCTTTAATAGTTTTGCAAGACATTCAAGGCCTTTCATAATCTAGACTAATTTACTATCTCTACATCTTCACAAATACACTTCTCTCTTGCCTTTTATCCTCTCAACCAATTCACATCTTTTATAATAGGAAACATACTTTTCACCCCTTCATGATTTGGGTGATATTAATTTTCATCTATAATGTTCTTTACTCTTGTTTTACTAATTAAAACTATATATCTTACAGGGCCAGATAAACTGTTTTTTTTTTTTCATGAAACTTTCATTGGTACTTATAATTAAAATTGATAGTCTCATACTTTGTGGCCCACCAACCCACATGTGGAACTTTCTGAGTTTCCTTTGAATTTCTTGTATTTTGTTCTAGTTTTACATCACTGAATTTTTCCAGCAAGTGGTAAGCTGTGAGGGTTCACTTTCTATTCCAACCCACTGTATTGAATAAGAATACTTACTATAGGTCACTTATAAACACCCACTGCATTCGATAAGGATATTGTTATAGGTGGCTTATAAACATCCAGATGAATGAAAAGAATTTTCCAAGTATTAATTCTACAAGAGTTATGGGTTTAGAAGCATGTCGTCAATTTGAGTCTGTTCCTTTTGTAGAGACTATGGCTTACATTTTTTTTACAGGTTATAAAGTAGCTCTTAGAATATGTTATGTGAAATCCAAATTAATCAAAGGCATGACAATTAAGTTTCTCTTTGATTGTCCTCAGAATAAAAATTCAGACAAATCGTTTAAAAAGAAGAATTTTGATTTCATTTGCCCAATCCAAAATATTTTTAGAGATATTTTATGGAGAGTGCCAATTGTCTTGAAGCTCAGCCCAGGATTAAGGGGACAGTAGAATCCATTTTCTGAATTCAGAGGAGGAGCTGTTTGGACTTGATAGTGACCTTACCATTTAGCATTTGAGAAGTGGCCAACACTAAAACACTAAACCCTTGACCATCTTCATCTTCTTTTCCAGTTATCTTGAAAGTCAAGGATGGTATGAGCACTGCTGGTTGGTTGGACAGGATTCTGTGTTATGATGAATGGTCTAACCATTCCATACTCCCATTTTGAGAATCCTTTCATGGTAGAGTTTGCCATGGTGTTTTTTTGTTTTGGGGGGGGGGGGTTTGTTGTTGGTTTTTTTTTTTTTTTTTTTTTTTTTTTTTGAGACAGGGTTTCTCTGTGTAGCTTTGCACCTTTCCTGGAACTCACTCTGTAGCCCAGGCTGGCCTCGAACTCACAGAAATCCACCTGCCTCTGCCTCCCGAGTGCCGGGATTAAAGGTGTGCACCACCACCACTCAGCAACAATGCTATGGTGTTTTGTTTCACTTTTGCATGTTGGTTTCTGATCCAACTTGGTTACAGAAAATAAAGACCCTTACAATTTAAATATCTAATATGACTACTCTGGTTGTTTTTTGAGGACTCCCTGAAAGTACTTTGGAAAGCCTTCACTCTTCAGGGACTACAAGTTGATAATTTCTAATTTAGTAACACTAGTTCATTCAGCTTCATGGCCAAGGCAGATTTACTTTGCTCTCACAGTACAAAGGCTGAAGGTTTCTACTTCACAGCATTTCACAAGGCACTTCCATAGCATTCCTGAATCTTGACAAGGAGGACCTTTCTTAGTCATGGTTAAATGGAATTCAACAAGAAGATTTGACAGGAGCTCCACTGTTTGGCATCCTCTACTTACCCGTTGCCAGAGGATTCAATTTCTCTACTCCAACCTCAACCACAGAATGAATAAAGAAAAATTTGCAGTGACAATTCAAATTATGTTATTTTCTCCCACAATCCTTACAACATCACCATGGAGTAGATATTATTATTAGGCCAAACCACATGTAATTGCCATGAAACAGGTAAAACAGAGTTGATAGTTGCACTTTTATAGGTTTAAATTCTATTGTTAATATCTCCATTATATAGAAGAGAATGATTACATTTAGAGGTCAGATCATTTGTGTGGGTTATGGAGCTAGGTAGCAAAGGCAGACTTGCCATTAGAGACCTAGGTATACCTTTTTGTAATGTCTGAGTGCTCTCTGCCATGCTGAAGCACATAACTAGACCAAGAGAAAAAGAAGCACACCTCTTTTCCCATCCTCATCGATACAGGAGAGAAAGAGATAGGTAGCAATTCTTTGCTGTAGTCATATTTGTGACTCATGAAAACAAATCCAGACTTGTGCAAGCATATACATTCAAGTTTCCTCCCTATGAGCCTTAGCTATGCTCACTAAACAATGGTATTACATTTCTTGAGTTGTGGATAGACACAGACAGTGACGGTTTTAAAACACGTATTACATTAATCCACCAAGGCTGTGTGTGACTAACTAGAAGATCCTTGCTCTGGCTTTGTGTTGTCATCTATTTTTTAGCTGTTAGGTTGTAAGACACTTGGGCACAGACATCTTTGTCATTTCCCTCCCAGTCAATGTCAGTGTGCTCACTGACATTTAGGGTAGTAGTGTCAGCCTAGAAGACCGACCTAGAAGTTGGACCTACAATGGTTTAACTACAGATAAAAACATTACAGTCCAAATGAAAACAAACATAACAGTGCAAACAAAGTTATATCCACAGAGTCTAATAATGACCCTGTTGGGAGTTGGGCCCACTGTACCTCGTATACTCTTTCTACTATTACCCATGGAGGGCTGCTTTTCATTTCTTTCTTTATCAGCCTGGCATCTTGGGAGCTATAATCAGACTCTCTACCTATGCCCTAGTTCTACAAGAATAGAGCAGTTGATTTATGCATAAGAAATCTAACAGAATATAGAAGGTCATTCATGGAAAACTAGGGAGCTGTTTAAACAGTGGTGGTCATGCAAATTAATGTGATTGCTGGCCCAGGTCCTGAAAGAAATTATGGTGAGCTGAAAAGCAACCAAGCTATGGGAGAGTTGGATTTTTAATAAAGTCTGAAAGCATACATTTCACTCTGGTACCTATTATTTTTCATGTTATTATTGGGCGTCTCTACTAGTTGCATGAAATTAATAATGTATATAATAGGTCCATAAATATTGGTTCATAAGGGAGAGGGTGGATATAATAGTAAGTAGCATGGTTGGAGGAAGTGAATATTTATCTTCACTGTATGAGTAGACAATGTGAAATGACATTGGAATATAATTTTTTTTAAGTTAGGCAATGGATGGAAGCGTTCTTTGGGGCTAGGATCTTTATGAATATCTCTCTCTCTCTCTCTCTCTCTCTCTCTCTCTCTCTCTCTCTCTCTCTCTCGTTGCTAACAGTTGTTTTTGAAGGTGCCAGTGGATCAACTGTCTTGAAGCTGATGTTTCTCTGCCTTTGGCAGTTCTGCCCCACCTATTCCAACAATGAGCTACTTGGGTAATTGATCTGGTGAAGTTCAGGAATTTCTGGACTTGGATAATGAAAAACAGGAAGTGGTGCAAGATGCCTTTGGCTGATCCCTCTGAAGTCTCACCCTCCTTCCCCCATCCATTAATTCCCTTGTCCCATTTCTTCCTATCACTGAGTGCTCAACTTCCACAAGAGATGGCAATTGGAGCCAGTGAGACTTCAAAATCCCAGTAAGCTGCTGCTACAGCTAAAATCTTCTGGTTTTATTACCACTTATTCTTTGTACACACAGAGTAAAACTGATCAATAATACTAAGACAATCTCTGTGTTGGATCAACCATGAAAGATAAAAAGCAAACCAGACATGATGTTTTACAGAAATCCAAACACCTTCCATAAGGTGACTTTTTGAAGAATGTAGGCAAGTAAACATACACCATGAGGGAAAAATATAAAATGAAGAATCATAGACCTACCTTCCTGCTTAAGAAATAGAACACAGTATTGTCTCAGAATCTTTCTTCAGTGTAGGTCCTTTCCAGTTCCAATAACTCTTGCCTCTCAGCAGTAACCATAACGCTGAATAGTATATTATTGATTTCTTTACTTTCTTTTATGGTTGTATAATATATTTATAGACAAGAAATAAATTATCTCATTTCATAAGTTTATGATCTTCACATAAATGTAATCATACCTATGTGTGTGTGTCTAAGATTTTATGTTTTTGTAATTTAGTTTTTTAAAAACATAATTTTCTTGAGATCAATTAATGCTGTTGTGTATATCTAAGACTTACTTATTCTTAAATGTCACATAGTATTCTATCATTTGTAGTTATTCTTCTGTTGATGCCACCTGGACTGGTTCCATTTGTTCCAGTAATGTAAACAATGATACTCTAAACATTCATGCTCTTTGTATTTCTGGAACACACACATAGTTTTGCAAGTGTATACTGCCAAGGATAGAAACCCCAGGTTATAGAGGATACCCTGATTCAGTGTGCTAGGTGATGTCAGATTCTTCCTAAAAGGCTTGCATGAATCTACATCCCCAGTTGCTTATGAGATGTGGTATTAGCCATGACTATTCTGGTTCTTTTAAATATGTTAAGCATGAATTAATATTTCACTATAACTTTACTCAGTCATAATGAAAATTATTTCCTTCATATTTTTATGAGTCATCCACATTTATTGTTTGAGGATCCTAGTCAGATGTTTTTCTCATTGTTTTATTGGGAAGTTAATTTTATTTTATTTAATATATTTTGACAATTATTCTTTGAGAATTTCATACATGTGTACCATGTATCTTGATCATATTCTCTTCTTATTTCTCTAATATCCTCCCCAATGCTCCCCTTCCAACTTTACATCCTCTTTTTTTAAAAGTTCACTGAGTTCATTTAGTGTATATTGTCTTTTGTTGATTACATTTGGGAAAAATTCAGTGTGTTATAATAAATAAATATAGCAAGTGGCTATGTCAAAGGTCACTACACAAGTCTGGGGCATATAGTATATGGTGATATTTCATTTGTACTGAAATGTGATTTTATTTGTATGTTAATAAATAAAGTTGCCTGGGGGTCAGAGCTAATAGCAAACCATAGCAGAAGCCGGGTGGTGGTGGTGGTGGTGCACAACTTTAATCCTGACAAGCAGATCTCTGTGTGTTCAAGGATATAGCCAGCATGGAGACACACGCCTTTAATCTCAATACCAACCATAGAAGACCTGGAGGTCTGTATAGACAGGCAGTGACAAGGAGGTCATGTGGTTGGGTGTACAACCAATGAGAAGGCAGAATAGAAAGTCAATAAAGCCATCTTGCCCAGGACTTCCCTTCTGAAGCACAGGTGAGTGCCCTAGCTTGCCCCTGACCCCATCCCTGGGCACCAGCCACTCCGGGGAAGACCTGCCCAACTTGGGCCCAGGTTCTGGACCCCGGGCAGGTGTCCTTCTACCCCAACCGGGAAGGATCCCCTTCTCCAAGACCCCTGGCAGACCCTGCAGTCTCCACGCCCTGCCCCCACGCCCATCTGCCTGAGCCCCAAGCCTCTTCCTGAGACTTAGAGGCCGGCCCCCAGCTCCCATCTTGCCCAGGACTTCCCTTCTGAAGCACAGGTGAGTGCCCTAGCTTGCCCCCGACCCCATCCCTGGGCACCAGCCACTCCGGGGAAGACCTGCCCAACTTGGGCCCAGGTTCTGGACCCCGGGCAGGTGCCCTTCTACCCCAACCGGGAAGGATCCCCTTCTCCAAGACCCTTGGCAGACCCTGCAGTCTCCACGCCCTGCCCCCACGCCCATCTGCCTGAGCCCCAAGCCTCTTCCTGAGACTTAGAGGCCGGCCCCCAGCTCCCATCTTGCCCAGGACTTCCCTTCTGAAGCACAGGTGAGTGCCCTAGCTTGCCCCCGACCCCATCCCTGGGCACCAGCCACTCCGGGGAAGACCTGCCCAACTTGGGCCCAGGTTCTGGACCCCGGGCAGGTGCCCTTCTACCCCAACCGGGAAGGATCCCCTTCTCCAAGACCCTTGGCAGACCCTGCAGTCTCCACGCCCTGCCCCCACGCCCATCTGCCTGAGCCCCAAGCCTCTTCTTGAGACTTAGAGGCTGGCCCCCAGCTCCCATCTTGCCGTGGATTTCCCATCTGGAGGAGAGAGAGAGAGAGAGAGAGAGAGAGAGAGAGAGAGAGAGAGAGAGAGAGAGGAGAGCACCCATCCTCCCCCGGACTTCCCTTCTGAACAAGAGCTTCCATCCTGCCCCGGACTTCCAATTTGGACAAGAGAGCTCCCATCTGGACAAGAGAGAGAGACTTCCTGAATCTGTCAGCTCTGAACCAAGTGTGCGGATAAGGCCAGGAACGAACCACAAGGAGATGGGCAGACGTCAAGGCAGAAACACATACAACAAAATGAATAGTAATACACCATCACCAGGCCCTAGCCCTCCTCCAACACCTAGACCTGAACATCAGAAATTGGAAGAAGCAGAAGAAAATAGCCTTATGAATGTCATCATGAAGAAGCTAGAGGCTCGTGTAGAGGAAAAGACAAAAAAATGTGAAGAACGCTGTAAACAACTAGAGGAAAGGGCAAACAAATTAGAAGAAATCAATAAAGTCCTGGAAGAGAACAATAAAATACTGAAAGAAAATCAAGAAAAATCAATGAAACAAATGAAGGAAACAGTCCAAGACCTGAAAAAGGAAATAGAAAAAATGAAGAAGACACAAACAGAGGGAATGCTGGAAATAGAAAATCTGAGAAAACGATTGGGAACTTCAGATGCAAGTATAATCAACAGAATGCAAGAGATGGAAGAGAGGATCTCTAGCGTTGAAGATACAATAGAAGAAATAGATTCATCAGTCAAAGAAAACACTAAAGTCAACAAAGTCATGAACCAAAATGTCCAAGAAATTTGGGACACCATGAAAAGACCAAACCTACGAATAATAGGGGTAGAAGAAGGAGAAGAATACCAACTCAAGGGCACAGAAAATATATTCAACAAGATCATAGAAGAAAACTTTCCCAACTTAAAGAAGGAAATGCCTATGAAGATACAGGAAGCCTATAGAACACCAAACAGACTAGACCCCCAGAAAAAGTCCCCTCGCCACATAATAATTAAACAATTAAACGTACAGAATAAAGAAAGAATATTAAGAGCAGCAAAGGAAAAAGGCCAAGTGACATATAAAGGCAAACCTATCAGAATAACACCCGATTTCTCAATGGAGACTTTGAAAGCCAGAAGGTCCTGGACAGATGTAATGCAGACATTAAGAGACCATGGATGTCAGCCTAGACTAATATACCCAGCAAAACTTTCAATCGTCATAGATGGAGTGAACAAGACATTCCATGACAAAGCCAGATTTAAACAATATTTATCCACAAACCCAGCCCTACAGAAAGCACTAGAAGGAAAATTCCAACCTAAGGAAGTCAGATACAACCTCGAAAACACAGGCAATAGATAAAGCCACAGCAGTAGACCCCAACGAAGAAAAGTACACACACATCACCACCAAAAAATAACAGGAATGAACAATCACTGGACATTAATATCCCTCAATATCAATGGACTTAATTCACCTATAAAAAGACATAGGCTTACAGAATGGATACGAAAGCAGGACCCATCTTTCTGCTGCATACAAGAAACACATCTCAAATTCAAAGATAGACACTACCTAAAAATAAAAGGCTGGGAAAAGACTTTCCAATCAAACGGTCTTAAGAAACAAGCGGGTGTAGCCATCCTGATATCCAGCAAAATAGACTTCAAACTAAAATCAATCAAAAGAGATCAAGAAGGGCATTACATACTCATCACAGGAAAGATCCACCAAGATGAAGTCTCAATTCTGAACATTTATGCCCCAAACACAAGGGCACCCACATATGTAAAAGAAACATTATTAAAGCTTAAATCACATATAAAACCCCACACATTAATAGTGGGAGACCTCAACACCCCACTTTCACCACTGGACAGATCCCCCAAATCGAAACTTAACAGAGAAATAAAGGACTTAATTGATGTCATGACTCAAATGGACTTAATCGACATCTACAGAACATTCCATCCTAACAAAAAAGAATATACCTTCTTCTCAGCACCCCATGGAACCTTCTCTAAAATTGACCACATACTTGGTCACAAAGCAAATCTAAACAGATACAAAACAATTAGAATAACCTCCTGTGTTCTATCAGACCACCATGGTCTAAAGTTGGATTTCAACAACAACAAAAACTACAGAAAACCTACAATCTCATGGAAACTGAACAATACCCACCTGAATCACCAATGGGTTAAGGAAGAAATAAAGAAAGAAATTAAAGACTTCCTAGAGATCAACGAAAATGAAGACACCACATATCCAAACCTATGGGACACTATGAAAGCAGTACTAAGAGGGAAATTCATAGCACTAAACGCCCACATAAATAAGCTGGAGAAATCTCACACTAGTGACTTAACAGCACACCTGAAAGTTCTAGAACAGGAAGAAGCAAAGTCTCCCAGGAAAAATAGATGCCAGGAAATTATCAAAGTGAGAGCTGAAATCAATAAAATAGAAACAAAGAGAACAATACAAAAAATTAATGAAACAAAGAGTTGGTTCTTTGAGAAAATCAACAAGATAGACAAGCCCTTATCCAAACTAACCAAAAGACAGAGAGAGAGCATCCAAATCAACAAAATCAGAAATGAAAAGGGGGACATAACAACAGACATTGAGGAAATCCAGAGAATCATCAGGTCATACTTCAAAAACCTCTATTCCACAAAACTGGAAAACCTAAAAGAAATGGATAATTTTCTGGATAGGTACCACATACCTAAATTAAATCAAGACCAGATAAACTATTTAAATAGTCCAATAACCCCTAACGAAATAGAAACAGTCATTAAAAGTCTCCCAACCAAAAAAAGCCCAGGACCAGATGGTTTCAGTGCAGAATTCTACCAGATCTTCAAAGAAGAGTTAATACCAATACTCTCTAAATTGTTCCATACAATAGAAACAGAAGGAACATTACCAAACTCCTTCTATGAGGCTACAATTACCCTGATTCCCAAACCAAACAAGGATACAACAAAGAAAGAGAACTACAGACCGATCTCCCTCATGAACATTGATGCAAAAATACTCAATAAAATACTGGCAAACAGACTCCAAGACCACATCAAAACAATTATCCACCATGATCAAGTAGGATTCATTCCAGGGATGCAAGGATGGTTCAACATACGAAAGTCTGTCAATGTGATACACCATATAAACAAACTCAAAGAAAAAAACCACATGATCATCTCACTAGATGCTGAAAAGGCATTTGACAAAATCCAACACCCCTTCATGATAAAGGTCTTGGAGCGATCAGGAATACAGGGAACATACCTAAACATAATAAAGGCAATTTACAGCAAGCCAACAGCCAACATCAAATTAAATGGAGAGAAACTCAAAGCAATTCCACTAAAATCAGGAACGAGGCAAGGCTGTCCGCTCTCCCCATACTTATTCAATATAGTACTTGAAGTTCTAGCCAGAGCAATAAGACAACATAAGGAGATTAAGGGGATACAAATTGGAAAGGAAGAAGTCAAGCTTTCCCTATTTGCAGATGACATGATAGTATACTTGAGCAACCCCAAAGATTCCACCAAGGAACTGATACAGCTTATAAACACCTTCAGCAACATAGCAGGATACAAGATCAACTCCAAAAAATCAGTAGCCCTCCTATATACAATGGACAAAAAAGCGGAGAAGGAAATCAGAGATACATCACCCTTTACTATAGCCACAAATGACATAAAATACCTTGGGGTAATACTAACCAAGCAAGTGAAGGACCTATATGACAAGAACTTTAAGTCCCTGAAAAAAGAAATTGAAGAAGATGTCAGAAAATGGAAAGATCTCCCATGCTCATGGATAGGCAGAACTAACATAGTAAAAATGGCAATCTTACCAAAAGCAATCTACAGATTCAATGCAATCCCCATCAAAATACCAACACAATTCTTCACAGACCTGGAAAGAATAATACTCAACTTCATATGGAAAAACAAAAAACCCAGGATAGCCAAAAGAATCCTGTACAATAAAACAACCTCTGGAGGCATCACGATCCCTGACTTCAAGCTGTACTATAGAGCTACAGTAATAAAAACAGCTTGGTACTGGCATAAAAACCGACATGTGGACCAATGGAATCGAATTGAAGACCCTGATATCAATCCGCACACCTATGAACAAATAATTTTTGACAAAGAAGCCAAAAGTGCACAATGGAAAAAAGAAAGCATCTTCAACAAATGGTGCTGGCAAAACTGGATATCAACATGTAGAAGGCTGCAAATAGATCCATATCTATCACCGTGCACAAAACTTAAGTCCAAGTGGATCAAGGACCTCAACATAAATCCAGCTACTCTGAACCTGCTAGAAGAGAAAGTAGGAAGTAGTCTTGAACACATTGGCATAGGAGACCACTTTCTAAATAGAACACCAGTAGCACAGACACTGAGAGAAACAATCAATCAGTGGGACCTCTTGAAACTGAGAAGCTTTTGTAGGGCAAAGGAAACGGTCAACAAAGCAAAGCGACAGCCTACAGAATGGGAAAAGATCTTCACCAATCCCACATCTGACAGAGGACTGATATCCAGAATATATAAGGAACTCAAGAAATTAGACATCAAAATGCCCAACAGTCCAATTAAGAAATGGGCTATAGAACTAAACAGAGAATTCTCAACAGAGGAAACTCAAATGGCTGAAAGACATTTAAGGAATTGCTCAACATCCCTAATCATCAGGGAAACGCAAATCAAAACAACTCTGAGATACCACCTTACGCCTGTCAGAATGGCTAAGATCAAAAACACTGAAGACACCTTATGCTGGAGAGGATGTGGAGCTAGGGGAACTCTCCTCCACTGCTGGTGGGAATGCAAGCTTGTACAACCACTTTGGAAATCAATATGGCGATTTCTTAGAAAATTGGGAATCCATCTCCCCCAAGATCCAGCTATACCACTCTTGGGCATATACCCAAGGAATGCTCAACCACACCACAAGAGCACTTGTTCAGCTATGTTCATATCAGCGTTGTTTGTAATAGCCAGAACATGGAAACAACCTAGATGCCCTTCAACTGAAGAATGGATAAACAAAATGTGGTACATATACACAATGGAATACTACTCAGCAGAGAAAAACAATGACATCATGAGGTTTGCAGACAAATGGATGGATCTAGAAAAAATCATCCTGAGTGAGGTATCCCAGACTCAGAAAGACAAACATGGTATGTACTCACTCATAACAGGATACTAGATGTGGAACAAGGATGACTGGACTGCTACTCACATCACCAGGCAGGCTACCTGGAAAACAGGACCCCAAGAAAGACACAGGGATCGCCCAACGACAGAGAAATGGAATGAGATCTACATGAACAGCCTGGACAGGAGTGGGGGTAGTGAAGGGCGAGGGTCGAGGGAAAGAGAGCTTGGGTGAGTGGGAGATCCCAGCTGGATCAAAAACAGAGAGGGAGAACAAGGAATAGGAGACCATGGTAAATGAAGACCACATGAGAATAGGAAGAAACAAAGTGCTAGAGAGGCCCACAGAAATCCACAAAGATACCCCCACAACAGACTGCTGGCAATGGTCGAGTGACAATCCGAACTGACCTACTCTGGTGATGGGATGGCCAAACACCCTAATTGTCGTGCTAGAAACCTCATCCAACTACTGATGGACCTGGAGGCAGAGATCCATGACTAGGCCCCAGGTGGATCTCTGGGAGTCCAATTAGCAAGAATGAGGAGGGTTTATATGAGAGAGAATTGTTGAGACCAAGGTCGGATAAAGCACAGAGACAAATAGCCAAACAAACGGAAACACATGAAATATGAACCAATGGCTGAGGGGTCACCAACTGGATCAGGCCCTCTGAGTGGGTGAGACAGTTGATTGGCCTGATCTGTTTGGGAGGCATCCAGGCAGTGGGACCGGGTCCTGTGCTCATTGCATGAGTTGGCTGTTTGAAACCTGGGGCCTATGCAGGGTCCCTTGGCTCAGCATGGGAGGAGGGGACTGGACCTACCTGGACTGAGTCCACCTGGTTGATCTCAGTCTGTGGGGAAGGCTTTGCCCTGGAGGAGATTGGAATGGGGGGCGGGCTGGGGGGAAGGTGAGGGGGGCGGGAGGGGGGAGAACAAGGGAATCTGTGGCTGATATGTAGAACTGAATTGTATTGCAAAATAAAAATTAAAAAAAAAAATATTAAAAAAAAAAAAAAAAAGAATCCCAAAGACAACACAAAAAAAAAAAAAAAAGAATAAAATGTTTTTTCTTACATTACTAAAAGAAAAAAAAAAAAAAAAAAAAAAGAAAGTCAATAAAAAGACAGATACACAGGAAATAGGTCTCTTTCTGAGGGGAAGGACGGCAGTGGCAGCAGTGAGGGGTAAGAAAGGTTTTTTTTAGTATCAGCTCTTAGCTACTGCTCTGACCTCTTGGGCTTTTAACTCTGCATTTGTGTCTGTGTTTCTTATTTAATAAGACCGTTACATCTACAATAATATTTAGTTATTCTGATGCTTGGAAATATAATGAAACTTAATCCCCCTTTAAATTGTTTAATGGGCTGCTATTCAGTGCATATGTTTATTATTGCAGTTTTGGTTGTTTTTCATAGGTTCATACACATGAGAAAATGTTAACTTGTATAATTGAATACATAAGTTTGTTATAGGCCAATTATACCCCAATATAGTTGTTTTGAACCTCCCCAAATAGCTGTATTTCTACATTAAAACTCTCTCTCTATGTATCTACACATACATATACAGGTATCAATCAAGGATGTTTCTGTCACACACAGATGTGTTATGTACACACACATTTTATATATATATATATATATATACATAAGCATATAAAATATATAATCTAACACAATGAATAGTCTAAAATTTGGGGAGTTGTCTCATCTTAATGAATAATGCATTTGATGACTTTTCTCACATCATTTGTTTTGTCTGTTTTGTCGTCTAGTTTTGCTAACCTGGACACCTAAAACAGTGAATAGAAACACTGCTAGCTGATACCTTATTTTGTAGCTGATTTTTGTTTGTTTGTTTATAGAGACAGGTCTCCTTATATAGCCCTGACTAGCTTGGAGCTTACTATGTAGACTAGGCTTTCCTCAAGTTCACAGAGATCTGCTTGTCTCTGCCTTTGTTTACTAAGACTTTTTAAAATAGTGTGTTATTTTACAATTATTAAAATACTATTTTTCTCTAAATTCACTTTTGTGATGATGAACTATATCATTACATTTTATTATGTCAAAGCGAACTTGCATTCCTGGAATGAATCCAAATTGTTAATTTTGTATCATCTTTTAAATTTTTACAACTTCTTTACTTTATGTATACTAAGAGGTTTTCTGTATCGTGGTAATAGGTTTCTTTGTCAACACAATAAGCCAGATCAAGGCAAACTGAAAAAGTGAAAGAACAGGTTTATTTGAGCAAAGCAACTCCCAGGTGGGTTCTTCAGTCCCAGAAATCGAGGCCAGAGAAGTCACATGCACAAACTAAAGCAGGGAGCTTATACACCCTACAGGGGAAGGTGATAATGTGTCTGCCACAAGCTGGGTTTGTGCCCAAACATGGTCAAAGACTGAGCACTTTAGGTGGGGACTTAAGCTGCTGGCAACTTCAGGGGAGGAGCTGAATGCAAAACTGGGCTCTTTGGTGCCTTTTCTTTGTTGGAAATTCTCTGAGAGGGCGGGGTTTGGAGAGAGAGAGACTGGGCTTCTCAGACCGTGCAGGAGTGAGCTGGAGGTTCCAACCAAACACGTATGAGTGTTTTGCTTGTGTGTACGCGTGTGCAACACATGTATGCCTGCTGCCTGCTGCCTGTGGAAGCCAGAAGAGAGCATCAGATCCATCACCTGGAACTGAAGTTATAGAAGGTTATGAGCCACCATGTGGTTGCTAGGAACTGAACAAGTGTTCTTGACTGCCGGGCTGTCTCTCCAGTCCCATTCTACATCATCTTTTAAATTTATTTTTGCCCCCCCCCAAATTTATTGTTGTCCTTGATTTACTAATATTTTTATTTCTCTATTGGTTGGAACAGTAATTCATAACTTTTCATGATTCAATATAAGGAGAAAAATGATATTTACTTTATAACATATTGAAACAATTGGAGAGATATTCGGAAGTGTCTACATATACTGTTGAAAACATTCATAACAACTAGTTAATTATAAGTAAAATAGAACAGAAAGAATTAGTCTCTGAAACATAAAATTCTAAATTTTATATTAATATTACCTTATAATATTAGAAATATAAACAAAACATTTTAAAATTATTTCATCAGATTTTTCTTTTGAGTCAAATCACCATGTATCTTTTCTAATCAAGACCTAAAAAGTATAATCTCTTAAAATTCTTGATCATTATCACCAACAAACGTCATATAATTTAATGATTAAAAACTTACATTTTTTTTACAATATTATTTAAAGAATCTAATCACTGCTCACTTTCTTTCCTTGGAAAATATAATATTAAAGATTTTGCTATTTTGTGGAACTGCAAAGACAATTCTAATGGAAATTTAATTTGTGAGCTATGCAGGCATTATGGTAGCAGTCACTTTGAAAGGATGTGGGAATGTGCTTTTAAATGGACCGGTCAGCTACAGGCAGGCAGACTTGCCCTCTGCAAGGGGTTCATAAGTATCTCTCCAAATCCATGGCCCCTAGGACCTCAGGATTTGCCTTTGGTTGAAAACAGTGCATTTGCTTACGATCAAGTTAGATTGGATTATAGTGGGTTCTACATCCAAGCACAGAATCTTTATAGGAAAAGGAGACTTGTATAGAGGCTATGTGATGATGGAGACGAGACTGCAAGCCAAAGGAAGCCAAGGATTGCTGGAGACCTCCAAAAGCTTAGAAGAAGCAATGAAGGATTCATCCCCAAAGACTTTAGCATGGACATTATTTACCCACTGATACCACGATCCAGAATTCTCATCCCTAGAACCAGAAGACAAAATTTCTGTTGTTTAAGTCACACAGTCTGTGATAATTTGCAGTGTTAGTCCTAAGAAACTAAACACCTCCCCTGAGTGAGAACAGATAACTATATGTCCCATTAAGCTTTGTGCTCAGGAGGCCCTGCCTGTTTCCTTAGCCTCCACACCCTCTAACCATAACAAATTAGTTTGCATGCCATGCTTCTGCAGAACCAAGATTATAATGTCAGATGGTTATGCTGTCTGCTATGGTCAGTCTACAGGTAGCTGATGAAGAGAATGTTTAGGTGGTAGCTCTCCTCTTGGACTGCACTCTGAAAATTAGATGGCGTTCTCACTCTCTTGTGGACTATGGAGCTACTATCCTTCTGCTCCAGTCTTCCTTGGAGAGCCAGGATAGGTTGTATCACAACAGGAGTGTTTACCCAGCCAGAGGCTCAGCTATCTCAGGCCCTGCTGATCGTTCCACCTGCAGACAGGCTCCTGGTGCTTGTTGGTAAACTCAACCTTTGACTCAGCCAAGCTTGCTACTGTGTGTACCTGTGTACAACTGCCCCTGGTGTTTTGTTTTGTTTTTTTTTTTTTTTTTTTTTAAATCAAAGTGGATTTCTGCTCCCTCATTCAAACCTGGACTTCCTTATTTTATCTATAAATTAGAAAATTTAGGATTATTTTATCTAGCTTATTTCTTTGTTTTGCACTGAAGGCTTTTGTAGGAACACTTGAGAAAAATGGAGTGAGGCTGACTTCTGTGTTTATGTTCACTTGGTCTCTGTGTGCTCCTGTGCCTTGATGGTAGACCTGCTACTGAGATCTACTTATGGAGCACACTGGAAGCTTTTCCTCCAGGCTTACCAGAACTTACAAGGACTAGGCAGGGAGAGTTTTCAGTCAGGACACATGGTGGCCAAGTATGATTATGCATTTACATAATCTTTAAAATTTAAACTAGCATTAGGTTCACTTGGGTTCAAATCCCTGCCTGCCACTACTTTTTAGTAGTGTGACATGAACAAGTCATTTATGTTCTTCACCTTCAAAACCTTCATTTGAAAATAATATTGCCTTCCGTCGCTGAGCCATGGTGAGAGTTAGATGAAGTGATCCACATTAGGGACTTGGCCCATCTCCACGTGCTGGATAAATGTTAGGCATTGCTATCTTGCTACTGTTGTTGTTAACTAGCACAAGCCATAGATAATTAGTAGGAAGAGAAGCTAGGTTGCTCTCTGATCAGATCTGAGACCTGCTCCACAGGAGAAAATCTATGTCTGGTACTATAAATCCCATAACGAACACATGGCTGAGGAAGTCATGGGTCCTAGAGGGGAAATTAATATGTTGTTCAATTGACACAGTATTTAACAGCCAATTAATTGTGTTTGTGTTTACAGGCAAATTCTACTCTCAGAATTAATCAGATAAGCCTCTCTTTGCAGTGAGTATTGGTGAATTCAGGGACCCATGGATTTTCAAGTGATGACTGACTGCTCAGTCTTAAGGTATTTATATCACCTCTTCCATGGCTGTGGGAATGTCATGGAAGAGGGGGCAGAAAGAACTTGGGAGAATGCAGTCTTCTGGGTATGACACAGTCATTACATCAATGGACTCAGAGTGGCTATGGTTGGGTGATACTTTGTTTGTGTTCTGACAAATAAAGCTTGCGTGGAGATCAGAGGGCAGAGCTAGCCACTAGTTAACTATAGCAGCTGGGCAGTGATGGCTCACACCTTTAATCTCAGTACTTGGGAGGCAGAGACAGGAAGTGGGGGGGGGGGACCAGGATCTTGGCCCTTTTGGTTGGAGGATCCAGAGAGGTAAGAAGTCACCAGTACTGCTCTTCTGTTTCTCTGATCTTTCAGGTTATTACCCCTATATCTGACTCCTGGTTTTTATTGATGAGATTAACTAGATTTACACTTTAGTTATCTGCAGTGGAACAACACAAGACAGGTTGAATCAGTGATCAGTCATGAATGGGGAGGAGCTGAAGGGGCTCAACCCCTCTCTGGTGAACTCTTGGCTGCCGCTGGATTCTGGGAGAGGTGTTGTCATTGACATCTGTTGTGTGTTCGATGCTGAGTCTACCAAGCTCCAGTGGATAGTTCCAAATCCATGGCCACTCAGAAGGACTTGTTTAAATTTAGTGGGTCACAAAACAATAAAGACATGAATGTGAGGAAGGGGTTGGTAGTGAGGAAGAGGAGAAAGACAAAGGGTGGAGGATAAGAGTAACCAGAATGTGTTATAACCATGAATGAAATTATTGAAGAATGAATTTAATTAATGAAAAGGTCCCTCTCTGCTGCTTTACTTTGCATATCCCTTTCTCTTAGAGTTTTCATGGCTTCTCAATAAAACCTAACTCCTGGCACTCCACTTCCCACAATGGGTAGGGTTTGAATATCTATTATTCTGCTCCACTTTTTTTCATACACTGCATAAAATATAACTGGGGGACAATTTCTTTATTCCAGAAGGGCAGTGCTCTGGCAGTAGTCTTCTTCAGGCTCTCACAGGAGGGCAGCTGGTCCTTAGTAAGGTCTGCATACCTGTGATCCTTACAGATGTTGCTGTAAAAGGGATGATCAGGCTCCATTGGAGGCCCTAAGGTGGGGGCATCATAAGATCTTTAACTGTTCCTCACCATGCTTAGCAGCAGTTTCTGCTTATTGAGACCAGTCAGACCCCCATAGTGTCGCTCACATTGAGGCATCAGGTCCTGACTACTGGCAGCCACATCTGGTCAATGGCATCCAGGACTGTCCAGAGGGTCAGGGTTGCTCTCTTTTACACGGAGGTGAAGCAGATGTCAAATTCATAGCCAGCATCTCGCAATGCCGGTCTGCTGTGTTTCGCTTCACTGTGCCTCACCTCCTTGTGGCCCACTGGGCTCAGGTCAGCATCATACCAGCCTCTGAAGTGGTTCTCCAGATTCCAGGCTCTCTTGCTGTGCTGGATCAGCACTATATTGTGAGTGGCCATGGCGACAGGTGCGGGGAAGGGGGGGGGGGCGGGGGGGAGCGTCAGGGCAAGGATGTCTTTAGTGTCATGAAGACATAATCCACAAGACAATAAGCAAAAAATAAGTAAGGATATGAGAGGGTGAATAAATATTATGGTTATTACAATTTTACACAAGAAGAAACACACGAGCATACTTCCCATAGGTCATATACGTATATATTTTTCACACACACATACATAATGTATATGTATACACACACAGACACACACACACACACACACACACACACACACACACACACATATATTTGGTTTTTCGAGACAGGGTTTCTCTGTGTAGCCCTAGCTGTCCTGGAACTCACTCTGTAGAGCAGGCTGGCCTTGAACTCACAGAGATCCACCTGCCTCTGCCTCCCAAGTGCTAGGATTAAAGGTGTGCACCACCACCTCCCAGCAGTCATATAGATATTTGATAGGAAGATTTGTACCAGCTTTCTAAATATAAAACTTTGACTCT
The DNA here is from genome assembly GCF_949786415.1 of Peromyscus eremicus. Classification (NCBI taxonomy): domain Eukaryota; kingdom Metazoa; phylum Chordata; class Mammalia; order Rodentia; family Cricetidae; genus Peromyscus; species Peromyscus eremicus. The sequence continues at coordinate 73,820 of NW_026734799.1, read as the reverse complement.
TAAATGAAAAGGTCCTGAGCATCAGTTAGTGAGTAAGGTGTGCCTGGGAGCCTGAACCCAGCACACAGCACAATAAATAGGAAGAGAAGAGGAACAATGGCGATTACAGCAGAGACCATGAATGACAGAAAATGGGCTTCAAGAAATCAGGGGGTATTTAAGAAGTCATTTATTTATATGCTCTCAGCAAGTAATGTTTTACTATGGCAGGACGCTGTAATCCAAGAATAATACAAAAGAAGTTACATACAATAATACAAAAGAAGTGACCACTGAGATTCTGAGCCTCCCAGGGAGGCTAGAAGAATTTAACTGTCTCTTGCATGGAGGTATTCATAGTTAACAAAGAATCACCTCTTTTTGAAAACACACACACACACACACACACACACACAGAGAGAGAGAGAGAGAGAGAGAGAGAGAGAGAGAGAGAGAGAGAGAGAGAGAGAGAGAGAGAGAGAGAGATTGAGACTTCTGGCTGGCCAAGCTCATTCTTTAACTCAGTAATCACCTGTGCCCATAGGCCTACGTCTGAGATACTATTAGGAATGCAAAAGTGATTAGAATTGGGCTTACATATAGCAGACCATATATAATCCAGAGACTTGGTAATTTTGTTTATAGTTTACCACTGACATCATTTTATGCATTGATTTCTTTGATTACAAATTCCTTTCTCCTTCCATTCCCATCTATCTTACTTCCCAACTTTTAATAAAAGAAACTTTCAGCTACTAATAAAGGAAAAACATTTAAATTTGCCTCTGGATTTACTTGATCTTGGGAGATTACTCATGAACTGCTCTGCCAGTTACAAGGTATCTGTTACAGGGAAGGTCTCTGCTTCAAGTACAGCAGGTAACCTAATTTTATGTAGATTTCCTTTCTTCATCATAGGGAATGGAGTTGATAGCACCCATATTACTTCTAAATATTATTAAAGGCTATTTGTAATGTGGTATAGCAATATTCAGTACCCCAACAGTGGAGAATACATACCCTCACAGAAATTAAGGATGGTTGGGCAGGTTCCTTAGGGAAGGCAGAGGGAGGTAAATACAGAAGGAAGGAGATGGTTAAAATAACAATAAGAATGTCTGGAAAAGCCACAAGGAATCATAATATTAACTATTTACCAAAAACCAAACCCTAAACCATAACAAACCAAATCAAACCAAAACCAAAAACCCCTTAAGCCTGTATATAATAAATGTAACTCTAAGTATAATATACATATATTTCAATATACTTTTCATATCTGGGCTGATGGTGCTTTCTCCAAGAGTTAAAGACCCCCTAACAAAAACCCCAATACAAGATGTGAGAAGCACTCTTCTGAGTTGTTGGTCGGGGATATATAAGAGACTTCTAAAACATACAGCTTATTGCTGTTGCCATTGGTTACCACCCTACCCCCACCCCACCCAGAGGTGGAAAGTTAAGTTCCTATTGCTGAAGACACCAAGCACTTCAGAAACAAGTTCTTAGAGATCCCTAAGCTGGAACTGACTTTAACATGCCCTACCTGAGGATTAGTTTTCATAGTATCAGAGGATGCCATGCAAGCTTCCTAAAGAGGGAAGCAAACAACAGTTCTATCTAGGTATGATGCCTTTGAACCACATCAATGGCCAGCATGGCATGATAACCCTAAGGGTACAGCAGTGATACGCATGTATGTTGATAGTAGCCAACAGCTTTCTGACTGGACTTAAGACTCACTCAGCATGAAGGATACTATGATTGGTACTGGAGACCTAGCTAACTATTCAGGGCTAGTGAATTCATGGTTATTGGAAGAGAATCTACAACCACTAATGCACTAAACCAGTACAATCCCTAACAATTGTCTTAGTTAATGTTCTATCACTATGAAGAGACACCATGACCATTGCATAAAGGAAAGCATTTAACTGGAGCTTGCTTACAGGTTCAGAGGTTTAGTCCATTGTTAAATATGGCAGGAAGCATGGTGACAAGCAGGCAGACATGGTGCTGGAGAGGTAGTTGAGAGTTCTACATTTAGATTGGCAGACATTAGGAGAGAGAGAGAGAGAGAGAGAGAGAGAGAGAGAGAGAGAGAGAGAGAGAGAGAGAGAGAGAGAGAGAGACTGGGCCTGGTTTGAACACTGGAAACCCTAAAGCCCACCCCCAGTGACATACTTCCTCCAACAAGGCCATACCTACTCCAACAAGACCATACCTCTTAATAATGCCACTCCCTGGTGATCAAGCATTAACATCTATGAGCCTATGGGACTCATTTTTATTCAAACCACCATAACAGTTTATAAATATTTATCCTTGTACCCACAGATAAGTCTTGATGCCTCATCAAGGAAACTTCTGTTGGCAACCGATGGAGACCACTACAGAAAACAATCCATCAAACTGAAGAGGAGTGGAACCCAGTCCCAGTGGATACATATTACAAAGCACTGCTATGCCTAAGGCTCAGGAAACACAGCAAAAGAGAGGGCAGAAAGATTGTAAGAACCAGGGGATGAGGGAGTTTGTTGTGAGATTGTGTCTCCTAGCAACATCAGAAGCTACACCCATAAGGTCTCACCATCATGGCTGAACAAAGGGATCTGAACAAGGACAACTCAAACTAACATGTCAAACTGGTTGGGAAAAAGCTCATGAGGCCTCAATCCTACACAAAGAATTATAGGTAATAACTGAGTAAAGCTGGGAATGAGAGAGGTGGCCTTCCCCCAAAAAGAGCACACCAATTGATTGTCCATTGCCAAATGGACAGCTCTGAAAATATGCATCCAAGTAACATTATACAGACTGAACAGGTTGTATTTGGGAATATATATGAGTATATACATGCACAGTCAATAACAATTAGTAAAAAGGAGAGGCCATGAATTTGAAGGCGATTGGAGATACATGAGAGGCTTTGGAGATACATTGTAATTAAATTATACTCTCAAAATAAATAAATAACAATCATACAAAAATAATATGTTTAACTAACAAAATAGTCAGAATTCCATGCCAAAAAAAATAAAGGAAGAAATGAGGGATAAGTTGAAATTCTGATTGTATTAACTTGAAGAGCTGATTTGACAAAAGAGGAAGGAAGGCTTCCTTTCTTCCCCTAACCCTTTATTACAGCTCTTTAAATCCAGCAGTTAACAAGCCACTCCTTGGCTATAAGTCCTAGCTTCAGGCTCAGGAGCTATTATTCTTGAGTCCACAGCACCTCTTTTAACCCTTTAAATACCTTTAAGTTCCTCAAGTGTAAAAGTGGGTACAATTGTAGGTTTTATACAGTTAAAGATTCATTATGGTCAAGGGGAAAAGCATAAAGGTGACTAATGTGTGACCTCATAGTAGTTAAGTATTAGATAAACATTGATAAAAATCTGTGACCATATAAACCAGTTTCTATCACTGTAACAATAAAATAAATGGTCTGGGATTTAAAATTTTCCATATTATCAGGTTCTTTATTTACATCTGATAGTTCCTTGAAGAGCAGACACAGACTTTAGCAATGTTTCCTAGGAATCCCTTTGCCCCAACACTCACTCAGTTGAGTCCCCTCTGAAAACTCTCCTTATTTTTCCTCTGCAGCTCCAGACAGTCCCTGTTCTCCCCTCTTCTCCTAATTATGAACCACAAAATCACATGGAACATTTAGGAAAGAAATCCAGGAAGCATTGTTGGATGCCCATTATTGAATGATGTAAAATGTATAATCCATTATGTACCTCCACAGTGTCATGCTATTAACTGTGGTGTCCATTACAGATGATCAACCATTTATACATTGTTGTAAGGTTCTTTGGTCAGAAAATTGAGTCACTAGCTGATCAAACTCAAGGGAACTTCAGTTAGGATAATCTGAAGAACAAGCTGTTTTTTTTTTTTTTTTTTTTTTTTTTTTTTTTTTTTTTTTTTAAGCTTTTAAAAGAAGCATTTATTTGTAGTATGTGCATTACAGGAAACACAACACAAGAAGCCAAGAACAGCCCCCTAGTCACAAGCAGCTCAGCTGATGTGTCCTTCTAGATGCTGCAAGTGTACACACATTTAGGGAATTGAGATTATACAGTATGTACCATGCTTTCCCCCACATTGGGAATATTCACCAACTAAAAACCCCGCGCTACAGGAGTATTTTGATAACCAAGAATACACCACGCTATCTCAATCTGTCAGACAAAACTGTAATCCTGTCTTCCTTGGCAACAAAAATTTCATAGAAGACAAAAATGGCAGCAGGCTTCTACATAGAAGCACTGGCGAAGTTACAATTAAAATTCTGCATTCCTCAATGCTCAGCTTACAAGAAAACAAAGCCACAGACCACATGAAGTACAGCATTCCTAAGTTTATCATCAGATCTACATACTAAAATATGAGGAAGAAGGAGTGTTCCTGCGCAATAAATGCATTCCTATGGAGTAGCTGAAGATGCACCTATGGCAGGGCTTCTCAGATGTCAGTCTCAACACAGCACAGCGCTGCACATCTCGCCCTGTGAGCCTCCCTCTGCCCCTCCACAGTCAGCCTAGCAACATGAATTAACTCATACTGTCCAGACATGGTTCAACAGTTCTATGCTCAAGAGGAACCTTTTCTGTCAATCTGTCAATCTGTCCTTAACCATATGCTCTCCTTTAGGGCATTTATGAATTTCAGAGGTTGTGGAATGAACTTAGTGCACAAGAAACACAAGTATCTTTCCAGAAATGCACATATGGATTCCTGGGTACAGTTGTCACAGTTTTCTATATGTGGTGGTCCTAGCAAAGAGCTCTTCCCTCATCCATGCTCTCCTCTGCACAACTCCAGTTCGGGATGATTCTAGTGAGGGTATTACAAAGGTCACCCCCAGAAGACAGCCCTTCCAAAAGACTAGCAGGACATTTATGGTGACTATCTTGCTACTTCTAACATCCTTTGGGCACTGGGACTTATCCTCTAACACTTGGCAACATTAACTGAAATGCACACCGGAACAATGGCTAGACACCCGGGAATCAACCAGCAGGCACAGTACCTTACTCTACACTATTCTTTCCCCTACGCACCTCCATCACCTGGTAACAGTACCTGCTCAAAGACCAAGTTTAACAATCCCATTCCCCCAGTGTAACCATCCCTATGAAATAACAACCCTTAAAAGGTATTGGTAACCCTCTATTTTTACCATGTTGTGCATTTTTTACATTTATGAATTAGCATATGCATATGGTCACATGCATGCCACTGTGCTTGTATGGAGGCTAAAAGACAATTTGTAAATCAGTTTTCTCCTTTTATCATGTGGATCCTGGAGATTAAAGTCAGGTCCACCAGCTGGGTGGCAAGTGCCTTTTCCTGCTGAGCCACCCTACCAGTCCATTATGCACATTTTCTTACTATTTTGAGACAAAGTCTGTGTAGCCCTGGCTGGCCTGGAACTCACAAGGTCCACCTGCCTCAGCCTAGGATTAAAGGCGTGCATTACTACAGCAAGTCTATTATGCACTTAAAAGTCTAAAGACTAGATGTCAATAACATTCAGTTTCCCCAGCATATGCACAAACCTAACAGACTTATATAGCAAAGTTCCGGTCTAGAACAGCTCCCATCTCTCTTAACCCAGAGGTCAGGTTTATGTAACTGTCATGTTTTTGTGGGGATATTAACAATGTCACTTCCTAAGTGTTTTTTTTTCCCTACGAGTTTTAATACAACTTTAAACCATGTCTTTTCACTAACTCTACTTTGTCACACACTGGCAGCCTCTTTACCATATAGGAAGACTAGGCACTACATATTTGGACTTGTCTATCTTCTGTATACATGATATATCACAAAATAAGACACACATAAAAGGGACAATGGCTAATCTTGCATTACCAAAACTTACGTTAGTATTAGGCTCTTCGTATGCTTTCTTTCTTCCCCCCTCCCAAACCAGCACAAGTCTGTGTTGCTCAGAACTGGTTTTATCATTCCATTTCCCAAAGACAGCATTTCACCACGAGTTTAAACGAGAGTCTACAACATGTATTAGTTACTACATCTACCTTTAACATACTTTGTGCACTTCTAAACACCTAGAAGGACTAGATGTTTCAGATGAGGACATAAATTTGTCCCCTATATACACAGTAGTGTGGAAACCACACACACGTAACAATGGTTAGATCTCAAAGTGTCTTCTGCTGAGAGCATTCTGGTCTCCTCGTCCTTTTTCTCCAGCCTCTCCCCTGTACCACACGACATGGGCACCCGTCACTTGGATACTTTCACAACTCTCTTCAGAAGACAACCTTGCTATGAACTTTAACAGAGTATACAGGATGTATTAGTTCACTAACTCTACATTTGTCATACGTTGGCAACCTCTTCAACACCTAGAAACTAGAGATCATAAAATGAGGACTCCTTTGTCCCCTCTGTACACTATATACAGAACAGCAACACTAAATGAAGTGTATCTACCACACGGGGTGACTGGTAAGCTAAAGGTGTCTAGCACACTAAGGGAATCTTTTTGCAGTTTCTTCCCTCCCACCTCCTCAATCCACTGAACAAGTACAGCTAGTGCACTGTTCTCAGAGGTGGGTTAACTATTCTAAACATAGTATCTCCAGTTTTTCAAAAACTATTTACACAAAATAGTATTCTACTATTTCCACTTTTAAATGTATCAAGCACTTTTAAATATGTAGAAAGACTAGGGATTTCATTAAGACCTTATCTGCTATTCACACTGCACTGGTAAATAACTGTTTGCAAAGCAAAGGTTATTATCTGAGGTATCTTCTAAACACAACCCTCTGGGCTTTGACGACCCACTTTCTTCCTCCTCTCTGCCTTCAAACCAGTAGACAAATACAGGTATATGTAATGCTTAGAAACAGCTGAACAAATTCATATCCCCAAATCATTTACAGAACAATCTTTCCTATAAATTTTAACAGGGTACACAATGTGTTAATTTTACTTTGTCATAGCCTGGCAACCTCTCTAACATCTAGAGACTAGAAGCTGAAGATTTCACAGATTTGTCCATTATTTACAGTATACACCCAGCAACACAAAATGCAAATTTACAGAAATGGCGTCTGAAAGGTCCCATATAAACACTAGCACATGACTGCGCTGCCTCCCAGTACTTCCTCCAAACCACTGAGCAAGTACAGACAGTACTGCTCACAGAGGGGTTCAAATTCTACTCCCAAAAGGCAGCGTATCATGAATTTTAGCAAAAAGATATTTACAAAGTGATTATTTTACTACCTCTACATTTAACATACGTTGGGCACTTCTAAACATCTAGATAGACCAGATGTTTCAAGTAAGGACTGTTGTCCACTATGTACACAGCAGTTCAGTAAACGGCACACATGTAACAAGAGTAATAAAATTTTCTAACACAAAAAGAAAAATTTTTAACACAAAAAGTACAAAATGTATTGTTCTACTACCTCTACTTTGTCATACACTGGCAACCTCTTTAACATCTAGAGTGACTAGATGTTGTAAGTTAGGACTCCTATGTCCTTTACATGTACTATGTACACAGCAAAGCCAAACACAATGGGACAGTGGTTTCTTTTCCACCCATGGAGCACAATGGCTTGAGCTCTGCATGTCCTTCTCCCGGGAACCAGGGCCCAAACACAATGTGGTCAACTCAGGAGGGGTGTGGCTATTCCTCCCCAAATAACATTTCAAATGAATCCTAACAAAAACGTATTTACACGATGTGTTGTTTCGCTACTTATAAAATACGTCAGGCACTTTAGAGCATCTAGAAAGATATTTCCAAAAAATACTTGGCATTGTCAAACACACACACACACACACACACACACACACACACACACACACACACACACACACGGGTGGGGGTGGGGAATGAATAAAATGCATACACAATACAATAGTTAGAACATCAAAAAAAGACGACGTCTTCACACGACCAATCTGGCTCCGGACCTCTTCTTCCTCCGGCTGGCTGGGTCCTCTAACTACTGAACAAACAAGGACGAGTGTTGCTCCTGGGTCTTTCTAGAGGTGGCCTAAACAATTCCTTTTCAAAGTCACTTCTAGAAGACACGTCTACGATGTTTTCAAAGACGACTGGGTACACACCTGATTTCCGATTTCCTACCTCTACTTTACCCTGCATCGGCAATCTCTACAGCTAGATGTCCAGATTTAGCCAAAGGTCTCTCTAAAAGGGTCGGGGATAAGGTTGAGAGCAGCTTTTTCATATTATGTACAAGGCCTTCTACCGGCGGCGGGTAAATCTTCGCCAGCGTTGCCGAGGGCCGCATGCGATGTCACGTCCCGGCTTCTCTGGGCGGGAGGAGGGCCCTACGATCGATCGTTCCTCCAGCCGGGCGCTATGCGGGGCTCCGCTCACCTTCCTCCAGGACCGTCGAGGCCTCTGTTCATCCAGGTCTCGGTGGGCTCGTCAACCGGGCGGTCTCCTCCCAGCGATGGCCCAGTGTTCCTGCGCAGACCCGCCGCCTCAGGCTGCAGAGGCCCGGAAGGGCCGAGCTTGGCCTTCGGGTGGCCGCCATTCTTTCCGCCGTGCCACGCCCGCCGGCAGCTGGAGAAGTCCTCGAAGGCCTGGCTGGGGCATCTCCATGGCCCGGTCCTGGAGAGCAGGGGCCCGGTGGAGTCGAGGAGGCCGTGCGCAGAAGTCGCCGCCATCGAGGAGCTTCGTCGGCGGGGGAAAGGGTAGCTGCAGGACCGCGGTCGGCCGGGCTGGTGGCTGCTGTCAGGGCTCAGGTCCCTGGGGTCCGCAGGACGGAGACCGAGGCTGTTCCGGGGCCCCCCGGGCTCACCCGGCACAGGCCGGAGGCCGCGGGGGGCCCGGAGGAAGGAGGCCGCACTCCCTAGCTCGCCACGCTCTCCGCCGGAACTGACTTGGCAGTTCTCAACAAGCTGTTTTTCATGAAAGTTCTTAAATAGCATCACAATACCGCTTAAGTCATGATATAGATTTGCATGGCCCCTTAAAATTTCTTGGGGGGTTACATGTTATTTCATCTGATTCCTAACAAAACAAAGCAGCAGCAACATCAACAAAAAAGTAAAAATGTGTAAGAAAGCTAAGACAGGGAAATTAATGAACGAGGAGACAGGAACTAAGGAGGCCATGTTTTAGTTACTTTTCTGGTTCCTGTGCTAAGATATCATGGCCAAGGCAACTTGGAGAAGAAGGAATTTATTGGGACTTACAGTTTCAGAGTCCATGACCATCATGGTTGGAGAAGCAGCTGAGAGTTCACATCTTAATCCACAAGCACAGGTTAGAGAGAGCTAACTGGGAATGACACAGACTTTTGAAATATCAAAGCCCTCCCCTAATGATACACTGCCTCCAGCACGGCCACGCCTCCTAATCCTTCCCAACTAGGGCCCAAGCATTCAAACATATGAGCCCATGGGGCCATTCTTATTAAGACTTTTTTTTTTTATTCATTTTACCTACCAATCAAAGATCCTCCTCTTCCCTCCTCCCGCCCCTCCAGCCTCCCCCTCCCAACCCATCCCCCATTCCCTCCTACAAGAAGGGAAGGCCTCCCATGGGAGGTACATTTAGTATAGGCAGGTCCAAGCCCTGCCTCAAGACTGTACGAGGTGTCCCAAGGTAGTGAGAACATAAGAGCTGGATCAGGGTTGAGTGGGAGAGCAATGAAAGAGATACCATGATAGAAGGAGACATCAGGGGATAGGGAGCCAGCCATTCTTACTCAGACCACCACAGACCAATAGTACTATGGCAGGTGTTATGTTGAGGCTCTCAGAGAACTGTTCAGGATTCCCCATCATCTACTGGAGATACACCAAGAAGAGGTGTCAAAGGTCACATGAAGGGAGTGCTATCTTTACTCTTCCCTGCTATTGTCTCTAGGTAGGTCACTTCATTTGGTGTTGATGATTATTGTCCTAGCTTGTGGGTCCTTTCCATACTTCCTGCAGTCACTTTGTGGACACACTGTGATAGTAACACATGGCAGAACCTTTCTATAAGACTCATCGTTAGTCTAAGAAAATTTTATGCCTGTATGACCTATAACACACACAGACACACACAAACTAGATTCATTATTTTTTTTTCTTTTTTGTGCATCACACTTAATGTTTCCCTTCATTGGGGAAGGAAGTTCTGTTACAGGTGCATCTTGGTCCCATTGTTTGAAACAGGTTTAATTTCTCCTCAGAGCTGTCATGTATTGCTCTTCTTTTCCATGCTGCCTTTACTGCTCTGTTTCCTATGTGTCCGGTAGTGTGGCAGCCTTCTCTCTCTCTCTCTCTCTCTCTCTCTCTCTCTCTCCTCTCATTGAAAATAGATTCTTCTTTCATACAATCATCCTGACTGCACTTTCCCCTCCCTCCACTCCTCCCAGCTCCCCTCCAAGCTTCCTTCTCCCCCAGATCCACCGCCCCACCCCCATTTCCCTTCAGAAAAGAGTAGGCCTCCAAGAGCTAACAACCAAATGTGACAAAACAAGATTTTCTTAGGTTGACTCCCAATAACAAAGGATTGTTAAATATATCTGTTGTGGTTTTAGAACATATGGATGCCACAGTCAAGAAAGACCTTTTATCTTGAAGGAGGAACCAATGATAAGTTTTATTCAGTCTACTGAACTCCATAGACATCAGGCACAACATGTCGATTCAGCTTCACAGGGAATGAACAGACATGGAATTTAAGGACATCAAAGGTCAAGTGTATTCTCCCATTGTTTTAGTTTGTAAATCATGTGATAAGTTCTGAAGTTCTTGTGAGATTCCTACCTTCAAGCACTGGGACAGAGCCCCAGGACCTGGCACAGAGCTTAGCACACAGTATACACTACAAAATCAATGTCACTCTTTGGGGGATGGCTAGGCCTTGGCTTTCACTTCATTAGAATTTGTTCAATATTCCAAACAACTGATTTAGATAACTTGGCTTTTGGGCAATCGACATTTCCATGCCTTTGACAGATCAATGCTTGATTCTGTGTCCTTTATTTAGCAGGGAAAACTGATAAAGTGAATTGTATACTACATTTGAAAGATGAGCATGGAATGTTTGAAAATCTTGGTTCAGTACTTCATCATTCACTCTCAATAGTTAAGACATTGCCCAGACAGGATGGACTTAGTCTTGCTTATCTCCATAACCATAGCATTAGGGCAAAGCTTAGCTTCAGTCATGAATAACAGTCAGAAAAAAATCTGAGCTGGAGTCCAGAGGATGTTAGTCCTTGAGAACCTTTGAACCACATGCCCCAAACTAGAATTCACATGGATGCTCTTCGTGTATCAATGTGCCTATTTTGTGTTTTTCTTTTAATTAATCAGCACTTGTATTTACTAAGTCTCCTTCATGTATTTGGAAGTTGACATAGCTTGATTATTTTTCATACACTTAAAAATCAAAGATGCATTTTCATGGCTTTTGGGGAGGGATAAAATTTGACTGTTGAGTTATTTCCAATCCCCCTGTGATCACTGTTACAAACAGATGCAAGAGAGTGGAGAGAAGTGAGAATTTGCTTGTATGTTTCTACACGTGATGGAGACTCATCATTTCTGGTTTTCAATCCAAATTTCTTAACCAATTCTTTTTGAATTGAATCTGCAGTATAGCCAGGCCAATCCTACAGCTTCAAAACAAAGTCATTTTTAAGCTATTTGAACATGGAAAAAAATCTGAACAATTTCTGAAAGCACAAAGCAGGTATTTTCTTCAAACTCAAGTAACTGAAATAACTGAAGAGATTTAGTTCAAATTGCGAATAAATTCGCCTTTGGATTGAGACCAGGCAAGAGAAATATCAGACTCGAAGGTCAAAAGGAACATTTTGGGGAAAGTTATAAACAGAAAATAGGGATTTAGAATGGAAAAGCTGGACTCAACAATAAGATGGGGTCATGACACCTCGGCAGGCTACTTTTAGTATTTTTTTAACTCACTGTGTTAACCCAGAACTTTATTTTCACTGACTCTAATTGAGAGTAGTCTATTGATTTTTTTCTTCTGTGTGTGTGTGTGTGTGTGTGTGTGTGTGTGTGTACATACCTACATATATATATTTAAAGGATGGAGAAGTGGTGCTTTTTACTTTTCTATTTCTTGTTTCAGATGAATTTAAAGCATATAGATATCTTGAGACCAGTCTGATCTGTATTTATTGTTTTTCCCTACATGCACATTCCTAAAATTACTGTTTCTTTGTGGGATTAGCATGTAGGTAATATGGTCACAAATTCTTATGGGTAAATAAGTGTTCAGAGCAACACTAATCTTCCAAGTGTTAAATTTCCACAGCCTTACCCAACTTTGCTATAAACAAACCATACTTGGAAGTAAAAACAAATCAAACAAATGAAGAATCAAAAAACAAAACCAACAAACAGCAGGTAGATTATGTAGCAGGTATTCATAAGTATCTAGTACAAACACATTTAAGATTTATTAGAAAGCAGGACAACTGGAATAACTTTATTATCCGTACATTAGAATTTCAGTTTTTGTTTCTTAGAGCAGTAAAGTCCTGGAGCATGGTAGCCTTCATCATTTCTTACATGTTTAACAAGTGGGAGATCTCTAGACATTCATCTCATGTCCATTGACACTGCTGCTTTGCCCATCTGAGCTGCTGTAACACAGTACCTTAGATTAGGTAGTGCATAAGCAACCGAAATTTGTTGCTCACACTTCTGAGACTGAGAAGTTTAAGATCAAGGAGCCTATAGGGTCAATGTCCTTCGAGGGCCCTTCCCTATAGATGTCAGCATCCGTGTTCTGTGATTATATGAAGGGTATATAGGTTTTATCAGTCCTCTCCTAGAAAGATTCTAACTGCCAGGCAAATGGCTCACTTCTTAATATAATATTCTTCCATTAGAGAGTAGGTTTCAGTGTATGAATTCCAGGGAAACTGTATCAGCAGGATTAAAATTTGCATTTGTACCAGCTATGAAAACATGTCTCTAAAGCAGTTTGGTAACATGGACACAATTTAGAAGAACATAGAAGATTTCTTGACTAAGTAAATGGATGAGGACATATGGTAAGTTTTCTCAATTTGATGGGCCTATGCTATGTCGTGACTCTATTTTGTCATCCCTTAGTGAGAATGGGGTAGCTTTATCAGACCACACTATTGATCACCATTCCTGCCTAATTGGTCAGTTTCATTTCCTGACAGTCCCTCAATATCATTAGCTTCCACCAAGGCCAGTGATGTGCTTTTTTGCAACTTTTCTCCATGATTGTATCTTCTATTCTGCATCTTCCCCAAATGTCTTACTCACAAGTTTCCTGGGGCCATCTAGGTTTCAAGTCAGGACTCTTATCATTTCTTGGGTGTCCTGGGTAACACTGTCCTATTACCTGTCAACAAAGGTGATGACTCTCATTTCTACTTGTACTCACGGCTGGCTTGAGTGTTGTAGACCTCACTGGATTGAAACTCCCCTGAGAATGGGTACACTGTAACTGCACTTGTAGAACCCTGATAACTGGCATAGTGTTATATATATATGATATGTGTTCTTGATATATTTAATGCATAAATCAGAATGTCTTCTAGTATAAACCATAAAGCCATATTGTACCTAGCCATACATCTTGTTATATTTCTTGTATCTATTCTTTTCAGGTATTATGTTATTAAAAAGGTTTTAGTGTTAAAATTTTATTTGGATATAATATTTTATTAATTCTTTGAGAATTTCACACATATATTTTGATTATATTCACTCTCTCCTCCTTTTCCCCTGACTCCTCCCCCTGACTCCTGCCTGATTCTTGGCATACCCTCACTCCTTCCCAACTTCTGTCTCCCCCTCCTTTTTAAAAATCCACACGGTTCAGTTTTTGCTACCTGTATACTCAAGGGTGTTGGGTTATCCACTGAATCATGGTCAATCTATCAGGGGCTATACCCTTAAAAAGCTGACTTTCTATTCCCTTGAAGCCATTAACTGTCAATAGCTCCTTATCTAGGGGTGAAGGCTCATGAGCACCTCCCATCCAGGAATTTTGATTGTCTGGACTTCATGCAGGTGTTGTACAGTTGCTATGACTTCATGTTTGCAGCAGTCTTGGCATATTGTCATGTTCAGAACACATTGTTTTGCTTTGTTTCTTCCTGACTTCTGGATTTGAAATGTTTGCACCCTCTCTTCCACAGTGATCTCTGATCCTAGGGGAGCGAGTATTATATAGATGTCCCATTTATGACTGAGCACTCCAATGATACTTGGTCTCTGCACTTTGACCAGTTTTGAATTTCTGCATTAACTGCTGTCCACTGCACAAAGAAACATCATCTCTGGTGAGGGTTGATTGCTGTTAATCTACAGATAGGAGATACAAGTTTAGAGGGTAATTTAATATGATGTCCATTTAGAAAAAGATAATAGTAAAAGCTTTACCTCTGTAGCCTACGAGCGACAACATCCACTCTTGTTTATATCACTGCCTTCCCTGGCAATTATGTGAGCTGTCCTGACTTCTGTCTGCTCTTAAATGCATCCTGGTTCTTTCTGGCTTAAACAAAACATGGATCTCTGTGGGTGATGACGCAGAACTTGCCAGAGGTCCTGGTAGGCCTTAGATGTTGCTGGAGTGAGAGGCTGGGGCCAGATTGCTGGGCAGTCACTACTAGTTGAGCATTTATCTGACATTCCCAGAGTGGAGGACATTTTTTTTGGAAGATAAATCTTAGGGAAGAGGTCTTGGGTAGGACTGTAACACTGCTGGTGCCTGTAGTGAAGGAAAGGCCATAGGACCACAACAGAACAAGCCGTGTGCCAAGATTGGCCTTAATTTTGGTCGTTCTGTTTATTTTTATCGTGAATTCTTTGATTTGATTTATGTTTTAAAAACAAGGCATCTATTAGTCACATACTGAAAAAATAACTGCAGTTTTCCAACTTGATGGCATTCCCTAATGTGTTTACATGTAGTATCCTTGTTCAACCTTTATAATGAGCCTTCATATAAATAACTATATAAACACTCACTTTGCTTTATGAATTCCTAAAACAAAAACCTAGGAGAATTTATTCTAGTTCTAACATAGTTATGTTTGAGTCAACATTTCTATTAGAAAATCTACTTTTAAAAAAAAAACGCTCTGTCTTGCTGGGCATAGTGATGTACTCTTTTAATGCCAGCATTCAGGAGGCAGAGGTAGGCAGATTTCTAGTAGTTTGGGGAGGCAGAGGTAGGAAGATTTCTAGTAGTTCGGGGCCAGCCTGGTCTACAAAGCAAGTTCCAGGACAGCCAGGGCTGCTACACAGAGAAACTCTGTCTAGAAAAACTAAACCAAACAAATCAAAACCAAACAAGACAAACTCACTCTGTCTTAGTTAGGGTTTCTATTGCTGCGATGAAAGACCATGACCAAAAAGCAAGTTGGGGAGGAAAGGGTTTATTTGGTATACACTTCCACATCACTCTTGTCTCTGAAGGAAGTAGAGGAGTGCTGCTTCCTAGCTTGCTCAGCCTGCCGCCTTATAGAACCCAGGACCACCAAGCCCAGGGCTGGCACCACTTGCAATGGGATGAAACCTTCCCCATCAATTACTAATTTAAAAAATGCCCTACGGGCTTGCCTATAGCCAGATCTTATGGGGGCATTTTCTCATTTGAGGTTCCCTCCTCTCAGATGATTTAGCTGTGTTGACATAAAACTATCCAGCATGATTGACTCTTTGTCAGCTTGAGACACAAACACATCATTAAGCTACAACCTTTCCTGAAACCCATCTCCAAGATCTTACATTAAAAACATAAAAACTTTGTTTTGGTTTTTTGAGACAGGGTTTCTCTGTGTAACTGTTCTGGCTGTCCTGGAACTCTCTTTGTAGACCAGGCTGGCCTCAAACAGAGAGATCCACCTTCCTCTGCCTCTTGAGTGATGGGATTAAAGGTGTGTACCACCATGCCCAGCACAAATAATTTAAAAAGTACTCAGTCTTATAAATTCAAGCACATTAAAAGACCAGTCTCATTAAAACAACTAATCTCTTTAAAAATGCAAATTCTTATTTAAAAGTTCAAAGTCTTTCAGTTGTGGACTCCTGTAAAAATCAGCATTAAGCTAAGTACTTTCTTCAAGAGGGAAGAACCATGGCACTATCACTATCTGAACAAAGCAAAACCAAACTCCCATAGTGTAAATAACTCAACTTCCAATTTTTTGGGATTTACTTACCATCTTCTGGACTCCTCCAAGGGGCTTGGGTCACTTCTCCGTTGTGGCCCTGCCTTCTGCAACACACACAGTTTGTCTTCTAGGCTCCTGGTGGCTCCACTTCACTGCTGCTGCTGCTCTTGGTGGGCATATCATGGTACTGGCATGTCTGAAATGCTGAGGTCTTTTGGTGCAAATGGACTGCACATTTACAAATAGCCTCTCCTGGCCTCTCACAGTGCCAAGCCTCAGTTGCTCCCCATGACTCCGTCATGCCTTCAAAACCCGTACCATCTGGGTGACTCTTATGCTAGCAAGTTTGGCTGTCAGCATGAGGTACAACCTTGGCCGCCTCTGGAACACAGCTTATTTGTGTTGACTCTCTCAGGAAACACTTCTCAGAAGATTTCACCTCTATGATGCTGGTCTCTTCTTAATCACCACTAATTTCTCAGCTCTGGCTCACTAGCATCGACTATTCCAGCAAAGCATAGGTTTTACTTTAGTAGTTCTGGTCTCTTGTTAATCACAGCTAATTCTTCATCCCCAACTAACCAGAACCAGAGAATCTTAATTCAAAATAACAAGTGACTTCAATAAAGTCTTTAAAATTCCCTCTGAAACTTCACAAGCTAGGCCCCCATATTCCATGTTATCCTCAACATTCTTACCTTCTGAGCTCCTACAGAACAGCTCACCAAGCATTGAACTCAATGGCTCTTCTTGCATAAATTCCAAAGTCCTTCCACAATCTTCCCCAAAATAACATGGTCAAGTTTGTCCCAGCAATACCCAACTCCTGGTACCAACTTGTCTTAGTTAGGTTTTCTATTGCTTCAATGAAACACTATGATCAAAAAGCAAGTTGGGGAGCAAAGGGTTTATTTGGCTTACACTTCCACATCACTGTTCATCAGGAAGTTAGGACAGGAACTCAAGCAGGATGGTAACTTGGAGGCAGGAGCTGATGCAGAGGCCATGGAGGGATGCTGCTTACTGGTTTGCTCCTCATGGGTTTTGTTAGAGAACCCAGGACCACCAGCCTAAGGATGGAATCACCCAAAATGGGTTAAGCCCTCCCCGATCAATCACTAATTAAAAAAATGGCCTATAGGCTGCCTACAGCCAGATCTTAGAGAAGCATTTTATTAACTGAGGCTCCCTCCTCTCAGATGACTTCAACTTGTGTCAAGTTGATGTAAACTATCCAGCACACACTCCAATTTAGCAACAAAACTAAAGTTCTACAGGTTTAAACTTGACTGAAATTCACTTTAGTTCCAAAGGAACAAAACTAAAATTATACTTATTTTCATCTTGGCAAAATGAAAATTTATTAAAGTAAGATTAATCTGAATTTCAAGAGAGTAATTGGTTTCCATGTCTCTTCCGTTAGATGATGCTTAGCTCTGGGAACAGCCGTTGAAGAGAGATGAGCTCTTGTTAGCCAACCAAAGAATTCTCTATCTGAACTGAAGTTTTAGTGTGTGAAATGCTCTCTGGCTCATGACTAAAGAAAAGAGGAATCCTACTTTTAGACTTGAATTTGACCTAAAAGATCTTTTTGTCCTTTGACAAATGGTGGGTGAAAGCTTTAAAAAAAAAAAAATGTGTTCAAGGTCACATATGAAAGTGAGACTTGAAATCACTGTGTTTGCATTTGATGTTGGTAGGATGCAGCTAATATTTTTATTTTGCTAACTTCAGTGAATCCTCCACAAACTCATTATAGCAGTCTTAGTGTCGTGGTTCGCTTATATTGTAACACCATTTTTCTGGGAGAGAAAACTCCTGCTGGTATGGAAAGTGCTTTCCTTAAATGAGATCAATCCTCATTTCCATGTTATCAGTACCTTTCCTTTTCTGATGTTGCCAAGTTTTTTGAGTCTAGTTTTCATTGTATATACATTCATATATGTGTATATTTGATTTTATATACATTCATATACAAATATGGCTATATGTGCTGAGCCAGCATTTGTGAGGCAAAACTTAAAGAAGTGGGTGGTGTTATGAGTCCTATGAAGATTACCCTGCACACAAGAACCCCATGGAGAAAGGTACAAGGACGTAGACGCGTTCACCACCTTAGAAGTGTGCAGTCAGCAGAGTACCCTCTTCCCAGCAAAGCTGTACATCTGTGTGAGCGTTCTGCAGCACAGGGAAGACTGTTAGATGGACAGCTGTGGGGCAGGATGAGGAGTATGCTGTTGTCTTTCCTTTCTTACCCTCAACAGAAGTCCTACTCACCGTGCAAACTGTTTCTGAAGTGCGCTTGGTATTGCAGACCCTGCCACAGCCCCCATTCAGCTCATCAGAATTTAGGTTTAACTAGTGATTAAATTAGAGTTAGCTTCCTAACTAGTTTACTGCGTTCCCCTAAACCACTCCTTACCCCAGTGGGGCGTGCGTGGCCTTTAGATAATGCAAACACTGTGATGTTTCTCAACTTCTTACAACCCAAGGATAAAGCCCACATTCTTTCAAATGGCGTTGAAGGCTGAATCCCACATCTGTGCTCTGCTAGAGCTCTCTCTGTGTCCTGTGCTCATACATGGCTCCGGTTTAAAGGTCTGCGTCACCAGCAAAGCCTTCCTGTCCTCCCCTTTGCTATATGGCAAATAACAGTTTTTCCCTTTCACCTCTCGATCCCCACCCCACTTGTCCTTGTCACTTTAAAAAGTTCTATAAACATTATCAATAGACTTCTAGGTGTCAGTTAATGAACAAACCGGACAAAGGTCTGCTGAGGTAGAACCTGACCTTGTACGTTTGTTTGTGTGTAGTGTGCACGTGTAGGTACACACATTGGGGATGACAGAAAAGAAACATGATTCACAGTGCTTTGGTCTGACCACATCCACACGTTGAAGTGGCATGACGGTGTTAAGAGGTGTCAATGTAGGAGACTGAGATACCAGCATAGAACCGTCAAGAATGGTCTTCGTGATCTCATAAAAATGATGTAAGTTACCAGGTGCCTTTTCTGCCTTCCAGCACGTGAGGACCATTTTCTTCCTCCAGTGCTGTGTGGAAACAGAAACTGGGCCATCATCAGACACCACATGCTAGCTAGCCCCTTGATCTTAGACATCCCAGCTGCCAGAATGGTCAAAAGTAAATTTCTGTTGTTTATAAATTATCCACTTGTAGTGTTTTTATCTTTATTTTGACTAATAGATTATAGAGCAGTGGTTTGTGTCACCTCCTTGGATGTAGCACTATTTATTTCTATAGAAAGTGACACATAGAAGTGAAAAACCAAAAAAATAAAAAAAATCTGAGGAATTAGAGCGAGTAATTGCTGTAGAGAATGTGAATGTTTAAATGTAAGTGTCAGGGGCTGGAGAGAGGGCTCAGTGGCTGAGCGTGGTTGCTGCTATTGCACAAGACTGAACTTCAATTCTCAGCATCCACATTGGGCAGCTTACAACTGCCTGTAAATCCACTCTCTGGTATGTATCCAATACCAGCCTCTGGCCTCTGTGGGCACCCAGATGCGTATGTGCACACACACACACATACATATATAAATATAAATAAATAATATGCAGTGTCTCCCACAAGATCATCATATACTGGGAACTTGTTTACCAGCTGATGAGCTTTTGGGAAGTGATTGGATCCTGAGGGCCCTAATTTTTATTTATTTATTTGTTTTTTTATTTATCAAGACAGGGTTTCTCTGTGAAACTGTCCTGGCTGTCATGGAACTCACTCTGTAGAGCAGGCTGGCCTCAAACTCATAAAGATCTACCTGCCTCTGCCTCCTGAGTACTGGGATTAAAGGCGTGTGCCACCATGTCTAATTTAATCAATGGACTGATGATCCCTTGATAGAGTCATAATATTTTGGCTTCATTGAGAGATACTGAAAGTTAGGAGGCAGGATCTACCTAGATGAAATTAGTCATTGGGGACATTCCCTGGAAAGACATATAATGTTCTTTCTGCTCTCTCTGCTTTCTCTCGAGGTGAGTTGTTTTGCTCTACCATGTGTTCCCTACAGTCATGTAAATACAACAGAATCAAACCATGGAATGAAGCCTCTGAAGCTGTGAGTCCCAACAAATCTTTATTTAAATGGTTTGTCTCAGGTTTTAGTCACAACAATGAAAAGTATGAGTAACAGAGAGCTTTGGCATTTTGGGGAAATGCTCCCCAGTGAAGTAGATCAGCTAAATCTTCAAAGTGTAGCATCATTATTAATGAGGAAAAATTTACATGAATTCAAGAGAAGGGCAAAGATGGACCATGTGTTACATTAGTCAACTCCTAATAGGAAAGTCTATGGTCAAATGCAATGCTGGAAAGTGCATGTTACACCTATGTCGCCTAGTCTATGTTTAGTTTGCCAAGACCCTTAGTCAAAGGAATTCCTTTTGTCTTTTTGGTCTTTCAAGACAGCGTTTCTCCATGTAGCCCTGGAACTTGCTCTGTAGACCAGCTGGTCTCAAACTCACAGAGATCCACCTGCTTCTGCCTCCTAAGTGCTGGAATTAAAGACGTACCACCACCACAGGGATAGTCAAAGGAATTCTAAAAATTATCAAAAGCTAAGCTTTGATTTCAGTTCAAGTAAGAGCTGAAGAATAATTTTCTTTTGGCCATGGAGAGGGCTTAGAGTCGTGATCAGATCTACTCATACCAAAGATAATTTACCTTTTCTTTTGCCAAAGTCAAGCTTCTATAGACTCAGTAGAGACAAACCCTTCTAGGACTCGTACAGCAGCAGCTGGTGGGGTTTAGTAGGGGCCTCAGTGGCCTTGCAAGTGCCTGGATGTAAGCAGTTTCTGAAAGTGTCAGGATGTATGCCATTATTTGTGTGTGTGTTTGTGTTACTATTCTTCCTTCCTTTAAAGAATGCTACATTGGGATTTACAGATCCATGTCAGTTTCTTAATTACTATAGTGGGAAGGGTTTTAGAGAGTTTTTGTGGCATCACTATCTGTACAATCACCACCAATTTAAATCAAGTGCCATTATAGATAAAAATAATTAATAAAATGATACGGGACATAAATTCCCAAGGTGAAAACATGCAAAGTTAGGTTCACACGTGGATAGCTGTACTATGCTCCTTTGAGATTCAAAATGAATGATTTTACACAAAGCTTCAAGAAAAATGAATTTAATAATATTATTGTTACTGCCTCGAAAATAATTTAGCAATTTAATAGTTATAGAACTTTTTTATTCTTTTATTTTCTTTCTAAAAATTCTAGTTTTCTTATTGGTTACATGAATATAAAAAAATTTTACATTTCCTCTGACTTCTCTAATTCACAATTATCTAGAATCCATTACTTACTTGTTAGAGTTTTGAGTCAAGGACTCACTACACTAAAACCTGCTAGGTAGCCCAGGCTCACTTCAAAATCACTACTCTCCTTCAAAATCACAGTAGGCTCTTCACTCAATAGTAAGTCTGGGCCACCATGCCTGACTATCTTTATTTTAAAAAAATAAATATGGATATTCTCTAATGTTTTTCAATTTTATTAATCTTATCTTTCCCCTTGCAAATGGACAAAACAGGTATAACTTCAATAAATTTTTTAAAGTTTCTATGAGAAACCAGGACTCAGTAATAAAGACAGGAATGGCTGTCTTGATTAATCAGAGTTTGATAGCAGTAGTGAGTCCAGATTCACTTCTGAGACAATGTCAACCAAAAGTGACTATCCAAAGGTTGAAAAGTCTTTTGCTTAAAGCTCCAATTGAAAGGCTCTCTCTTAATATACGTTGTGCTCATTTCTGGTTGAAAGGTTACTATGAATTCTCCAGCATTAAAGAGCTACAAAGGACCTCCTAACTACACAGTAAAGCAATGACCTGTTAAAGGAGATCCTTGTACTAGGGAATTAGGTGTAACAAGAGAGTCCTTGGAATAGTGAGCAGAGCAGTGGGCTCCTGTAGGACACAAGGGGCTTCAGACAACTCTAGAAAGATTCAGAAAGCACAGAGTGAGCAATAGAGGCTGAGTGAACACAGAATTCCTCCTGTGCTTCTCTTGGAACTAGTTAATGAAGCTGAATGTGGCAACCAGCCTTTTTAAATGCATGTAGAACATCTCCAGAGGGGGGCGGGAAACTCAAAAAATGCTTCATAACTGAAACTTTTAAAGCATCAGCATGATGCCATGAGGGGAAAATTCCACACCCAACCTCATTTCCTTGGCTGTAGTTAAAACATGATTACACTAAAAACACTGTATAAATGACCTTCATGCTATGTGTATCAGATATTTGTGAAACATAACTTTTATTTTTAGACTTTGATCCCATCCTTAGGATATATCTCACTATGTGTGTAAAAATTTCAAAATCTGAAAAAAAAACCAGATTCTAAAACATATATTATCACAAATATTTTGGATAAGAGGTATACACTCTATGTGGATGAACTACAGAGTATTAAGAGGAAACAGCAACCTGGCCAAAAGTTTGTAAGTAGCTCCCGAAAAAAGTACAGCATGTTGGGCATGTTCATTAGAAAGGAAAAATGTAGAAATGAAGCACAAGTTCTTTAACATATGCAAGAATGTTCAACACGAGCTCGCTCTTTCTTTTCTTTCTTTCTTTCTTTCTTTCTTTCTTTCTTTCTTTCTTTCTTTCTTTCTTTCTTTCTTTCTTTCAAGACAGGGTTTCTCTGTGTCATAGCAGTAGATGTCCTGGATCTTGCTCTGTAGATCAGGCTGGCCTTGAACTCACAGAGATCCGCCTGCCTCTGCCTCTGTCTCCTGAGTGCTGGGATTAAAGGCAAGCACCACAACCCCCTGGCAAACAAGAGGCTTTTCTATGAGGCATTAATGGGAAATCACAAAAGATAAGATCTTTGAAAACAATTCTCTTCTAGACTCCAGGACAGAAAAATCATTGCTCCACAATTATATCAACCAAACTAGAAATTAAACATACAATATTGTATATTCCACACACACATGAGATGAAGCATATATATGTTTGGCTCAAGTCAAAACAACCCACTTGAATGAATAGGCCTTGTGTTGAGAAAAAAAAAAAAGTACAGTGTAGAGGGAGGAAAATACCTCATCATCCAAGAAGTTGACTTTAAATTTTAGAAAGAGGCACAGGAGGTAAGGTGGCGAAGTCAAGAGCTAAGTGCACGCACATACTAGTACAAATGAGTTTGTCACTATGCATTGGTGTTGTGGGAGTGACTGACTGAGTGGATCATGAATCTGGTGGTCTTCATCTTGACTTTGGATATTAAAGTTCCTCTACATTTTCTGTAACCTGTTCAATCTTGAAATGTTTATTGTAGATGAGAAATTGTTGTTTGTGTCGCCATACTCTTATATTCATTCAGATATTCTTAATATTCTTTCTTCTCATTCTAGAAAGCATAGTTTTCACTGGGGTCTTGTTGACTCCTTCAGAGAATCTGCATTCTGCAGGCTTACCTAATTATGAAACCAGGGACTCGTTCCTTGTCCCTCATTTTCCCTGTCTCTCCTTTAAAGATGAGATTTGCATTTTAGTTTGACTCTCTTGTTTGAGTCCTGTGCTTGCTCATCTTCCTTTCAGATCCGTGCTAAATTCCTCTTCCAGTTTGTAAGGGCTGTACTGCATACAGAGGGGGTGGCTGTACTTCGTAAGTATTTCAGACTGTTCTCGATACTTTGGCTATGCTAGAGAAACAAAATGTGCTCCCAGGAAGGGCAGGAGAAGCCTGTTCCGGTAAAGATGAGAAGTCCTTGTAAAATCACATAGGTAAGGCAAAAAAGAGTTCTCAAGCTCTGTTGCCTCTGTGAAAGCACGTGGGAAAGCAACACTAATCACCTATGGCAGTTTCTAAGGTAAGGAAAGTTGAGAAAGATGAATAAAGCACAGTGAAATTGCAGAAGTAAACTCTAGAAACAGAGCAACAAATGCATTAAAGAAATGATCCCGACTGATGTGTCAATCAGATCAGAAATAGCTAAACAAGTGCAGAATGGAACCATAAGAAAATCGCAAGAGAAAAGCTGAAAATCAAAAGGTTTTGAAAACCCTACAGGATGCTTTAGAAAGGAAAAGATATCAATACAGACGACCACAAAGGATGCGTCAGTAAAGCTGACCAAGGTTACAAAGAAAAACCTCTCTTGAGTGATAATGGTGAACAAGGGACACAAAAATGTGAGCATGCGGGCTCAGGGGATACAGTCAGGGGACCTGGAGCCAGCATACCACATGCAGGGACTTAAAGAGAGAGTGGTTGACAGAAAAGAATAAAATGTTATTAGGAAATGTGTCTCTTTGTGCTGAGTGCTATCTCCTGAATCCAAACAAGTGGATGAGTGAAGGGAAGGTTTGCCGTTGGCTGAAGAGCCTTTAAAAGACACATCCTGAATCCCAGAAATCAGAGCCTGGCAAATGCCTGGTGGGTGACAAGTTCACCCTGTATCTCAGTGCATGGTCGCTCTCAGCAGGCGGCTGGCAGATGCTGCGTCCAGTTGGGTTCCAGGCTAGCGGAATCTTGTGCACAGCAGGCAACTTTCAATTACTAGATAACAATCAAGACGTTAATACTCATGTAGTAACCCTTTCTGACAGACAGAATAGGAGTTTAGAGCCTTTGGAATAGCAATAGAAAGTCCCTAGGGAAAGAACTCAAGGGGAAGAGTGTGCGTTCACGAGAACTGCAAGTGAAAACAAATAGAAGGTTAAGAGCTGGGGAGCAGAGCAGGGTGTTTGAGGGAATGACCTGAAATACGGCACAGACAGTCCCATTGTTACCTTGGGGGAACTATAAGCAAGTGACCAGAAACTGTTCACTCACCATTGAATAAAACAAATAAAATGAAGTCAAAGCTGGGCTGCTGCTGCTGCTGCTGCTGCTGCTGCTGCTGCTGCTGCTGCTGTGCTCACTCTCCATGCTAGAACTTCATGCATCATCAATCTTGTTAAAGAGGAACAGCATATCTACGATGGTGAGACTGAATATGCATTTATGGGGTTCTAGTTTTGTTCTAGGAACCACCAACTTGTGTTTTGCATGGGAAGCACATGGAAGGAGCTGAATATAGTATTGCCCAGAGAAGCAAGGCAAACAAATAGAACAGGCCTTCCCAGTCTATTATGTAACTAGGGGCAGGATTTTTCTCCTCAGGAAGTTTGGAAGAAGCAAACATCCTTTAAAATGCTATTAATAGATAATCCTTGCTTCAAGGGAAGTTTGAGCAACTACAGATTCAACGGTAGAAAACCCACCCGCAGTCACAAGAGCCCTGATTAAAAAAAGAAAGAAAGAAAGATCAGCAAGTCCCAGAAGAAAAGAGACCTCAGATCTCAGAGTATCCTCTTAACCACATGTAGCTAAGAGCGTCACCACTTCCTTGGCAGCCAAGAGCTCTGGGATGCTCAGAATCTGGATTGAAGTCAAGGGCTTGAATATGTTATTCATAACCCTGTTAGGATGGCACACGACGTAAAGTGCCCTAGACCCAGGATGAGAGCTTGCCACCCTCATGACGAAGTCATCTACTTTTGGAATCAAAGCTGGAACTGGGCAGACTCAGATCATGACAGTCAAAATTCTAACATGTTGAAATGGAAAAGCTTACATATTGGGAAGCTATGAGTTATGCCATGAAAAACCATGACTAAACTCATAATAGTGCCAGCAGAAACATTTATAAGTAAAGAAAGGCATGGGTTTCTTGAGACTTTATTTTCATTTTTTTTTGTATCAAAAATAATTTGAGAATAGTTTTGATGTAAATTTTTTCCAATCAGTGTAGAGCATGGAAGAGAATTATTTGGTTGGCCTTACTGATGTATTCACATTGTCAAATAGCCATTTATTGGCTGCACCTTTTACACGGACAGTGGCCAGAGCCAATTCTCTTGAGTTATATGAATACAGGCCTTATCCTCGGCTTTTCTTCATATTTGCTATGTAATGGATGGAAGCGTATCTAAATGTGTGCATTCATTTATGTATATGCTCACTAGGTACAAGGACATAAATACCTCCTATGTTTGTGATGCAGTGAAGACTAACTGGGAAGCATAAAACATTTTGACACACAACTACCATCATGGCAGAAAAACCAGCAAGGTACCAAAATAAATCAAAACCTAAACTACTGTAATGTTGTGGTTTCTAAAACTACAATGGAGAGAAACTTTTCTGTTTTGTGTTTACTATCATTGAAACATTCCTCATGGAAGTTTCTACTTGTGGCTTTTGAAGTGAAGAACTGTTGATGTTTCTCCAAGAGACTGTCATCTAACTTGTGGGCTAAAGACTTTGCTACACTGTTATATTAGAAACAATAACTAAAACATATCCAAGTAGATCCTGCCAAGTTAAGTGATTCTATGCCCATTTTTAAGTATTCTTCGAGATCCCTCCAAAACTAATTGACTTAGAATCTCATCACAAATTCCTGGAATTTACCTAGTCTATTTAAACATTTTTGTCGGGGGCTGGAGAGATGGCTCAGAGGTTAAGAGTACTGGCTGCTCTTCCAGAGGTCCTGAGTTCAATTCCCAGCAACCACATGGTGGCTCACAACCATCTGTAATGAGATCTGGTGCCCTTTTCTGGCCTGCAGGCATACATATATAATTAATAAATAAATAAATAAACAAATAAATAAATAAATAAACATTTTTGTCAATGTAATAAGCACTGTTGATATAACTTATCAAAACGTAATGAAGGCATCACGATGTGTTGTTTTTTAGTCTTGTATAGTATTTATCAACTTTAGGCTTTTAGATAGTTATATACATTCATAACATCCTGAATATTGTAACAATAGTTAAGATAGAATCCAACTAGCCTCCCTAAATGTTGTCCATCCTCAATCTGAATGTAAAATCTAACACTATCAAGAGTATTAAAGGTCCTCATATGACCTGATTAGTTGATAATTCTTTTCTTCTAAAGGGATTTTTATTAATTATTATTAGGGTGTGTGTATATATGTGCACTCATTGTGTGTCTGTGTGTGGGTATACATGACAACGCATACAGAGTTCATAGAACAAGTTTGTGAAGTCAGTTCTCTCTTTCCACCTTTATGTAGTTTCTGGGGATTGAACCCAGGTCCCCAGGCTGGCCCAGCAAGCACCTGTATATGCACACCAAGCCACCTTTCTGGCCCAACAATTCTGTTCTTAAACACTTCATCACATTAAACCATGGTAGTATTCATGTTCATTCAACAAGCTTTGCATTTTATTAGTGTTCTTATTAATAGTCCTCTGACATAAGGAAAATGGTGACAGGGGAAAAATGGGTTTTTACAAGAAACTAAATTTTAATGAATGTTTTTCTATTGTTTTTAGATGACTTGAGGGTCATAAAGGTAGTTATAGCTAGACAATACAATTTAATAAGAAATAGAATGAAAAAAAGAAGGAGGAAGAGGAGGAGACAAGAAAAAAATAAATGAATCCCACATGAACCAGCAGCCAAAGCGGGCAAGTGTTGGACTCTGTCTTTGGGAACTATGGGTTTCGAATTAAGTTTCATGCTTTTTGGCAGTCCATGTAAAGACAAATACGTCATCAGTTCCATTGCCTCAGGATTGTTATGGTGGGTGTGGCTGTACTAAAGAAGTGTAATGCATTCAGCTACTAAGGCTAAAAAGAAGTTCCTCAAAGTGCATGGGTGGAACTTGTCTTGAAAACATGCTTACATCAATTCTGAGGACAAGTTTCATAGAGCTATTCCTTAACACTTCAAATTGGAACTATTTTAGTGAAAGGAATGTTACAGAGAAGATGAGGCGTGAGGGCTAGCTTACCAGGATCGACCATCTCAGTGCTATGAAGATTCACACAGTTAACGGCTATATGAACATAAGAATATGAATGAACTTTGTGAGTTAGCAGACAAACTGACAAAGAGTTATACTTAACATTCATTCAAGAATACTTAATTGCACGTACTTCATTAAGAATACTTAATACCGGGCAGTGGTGGTGCACACCTTTAATCCCAGCGCTCAGGAGGCAGAGCCAGGTGGATCTCTGTGAGTTTGAGGCCAGCCTGGTCTACAAAGCAAGATCCAGGGCAGGCACCAAAAGTACACGGAGAAACCCTGTCTCAAAAAAAAAAAAAAAAAAAAAAAAAAAAAAAAAAAAAAAAAAAAAAAGCCAGGCGGTGGTGGCACACGCCTTTAATCCCAGCACTCGGGAGGCAGAGCCAGGCGGATCTCTGTGAGTTCGAGGCCAGCCTGGGCTACCAAGTGAGTTCCAGGAAAGGCGCAAAGCTACACAGAGAAACCCTGTCTCAAAAAACCAAAAAAAAAAAAAAAAAAAAAAAAAAAGAATACTTACTATTTAAGTAATTTCAACAATTACTATTGTTGAAAAGGTCACATATGAGATTAGATTTTTAATATATTATTGATCTTTAAAGACTTATTTATAAATACCTTTAAAACATGAGTTTTGTGAATTTCCTTGATTAAAAAGGCATCCTCTTAAGTGGAAAGAGAGAAAAGTGAGGTTAAATAATTTTAAAGGATTCTTTTATTTCAATGGTTTCAGTATATTGTCATGATACTACTCTTTTTTGTTTTTGGAAGAAAATAACCTTTTCTATAGTCTAAGAAGTCACAAAGGCAAAGAAAAACCAAGTGTGTGGACCTTTCCATGGAATCCAATATTCTTCTAGCTTCAGCAGGTGTCCGGTTACAGAGAAACATTTTAGTAATCATAAAGTTCAGACAGACCTCATGTGACCCTATCCATTTCTGACCAGCAAATAGTTTTTGTTTAACTTCGAGAGAAAGCAGACAAACCCTGCAAGGTTCCTTATAATCATGACACCATTTTTAGAATTGCCATGTGCTGGGAACATGCCTTCTCGCTTCCTCCTCCTAGCCACAGTGTAAGTCTGAAGGACTTTGTTATGGCTCTTATACTTGGCACATCTTAGGCCTATTTAGAACATCAACACCATCAATCACATACTATGAGGCCGACCAGCTGGATGAACCCTGGCTATCACGCAGGGGTTATTTGTCATCTGGGCATGTCTGTTTGGTATATAACACTCCTTCAGTCCCAGAACAATTTTCCTGCTCCAAAAATATTCTCTTTGATTCAGGAAACATGTGATTAATAAAGGACAAGGGTTTAAAGCTGGAGGTCAAGGCTAAAAGTCTTAGCCAAACAAGTGCATTGCTTACTAAGGTTTGCATCAGCAGGCAAAAATTCCCTCGAAGAGCACCCGCAGGGAAGAGACACATATCTAGATGCTGTGAATGTCGAGGGGGCTCCAACAACTGTGCTCACTTTAAGATATTTATTTAAAATAATGTTGTTCATCTGAGAAATATTTTGCCATAGAATAATAGCTCTGTATCAGACATTTAGAAGACCCATTATAAACATTTATGATTTAATATAGAAAATTAAAGTTAAGAAGACATAGTTTAAGCAATATGATACGTAAAGGAAATTTGTTCTATCACATTAGAACAATTTGCATTAAAAATAAATTGTATTCTAAGAAGTCTATTTACACTAAAATGGATTTAAAAGCAACACTCCATTCCTCATATTTTTATTTTATTTACATGCCAATCTCCAATACTTTATAGCACTTTTCCATTAAATAGTTTCTTCACTTATCTTTGTTTTTCCTCCTTCCACCAAAAGACCTTTTTCCCACATTTATAGAATGCTGTTTCTTCTTTCTAGGCAATGCTAACATTCTAGCTCATAATGGTATTAATAGTATTTGATGTTTATAAGCTGTTTTTCGCTTGATGATAGAAAATAATTCTTAGCAAAATAAATATCAAAAGCCCAATTATTGGTCAGGGTTTTGTTTCCTAACATTGTCTTAACTGGGATGATTCTATTTCTTGATCTAAAAATATGGCTTTAATAATGTTTATTTTACTGGACTTATGAAAGGAATCATAAGCTCCTATGGAGTTCTATACAGGCTTTCTCAGGATATGATAAATAGACTCAATTACAGTGCTGATGATTGGGAGACTGAGGGACACCTGTCAGTCACCACCGTATTAGTGTCTACAGATTTCTGAGTTTCTGAACACAGTGCACTTTAGGTAACCAGACTTGTTGTAATTGACCTATCTTCACCTCCCACCTCTTTGTTAAGGAAAAAGAGTAAAAATAGAGCCACAGCAGAAACACCACATTAAAATCAGTTGCCATTGAAGTTCATGCTGATAATGCATTAGTACTGTAGATTGCCTTAGAATCACAGCTTTCCAGCATCAAGGGGGTTTTGATGTCACTTGGCTTAGGCTTATTATCCTATTGCCATGGAAAGTGACCTTCAGTTAAGACTTGGCAAAGACGAAGTTAGAACTTTGGTCTCCCAGGTTCAATACTCTCTGTACCATGACTCAAAGCTTTCCAATGGTTCAACTTTGAATGCAGAATTTCTGTTAGTCTGACTTGCTTACAGCCTGGACATCTGTTGCTCTACTATGTATGCTAATATGGCTAACATTATATGTGACTGCTGATGGGGTCTTCTCAGCACTGCACATGCATAATGCTCTCAGTTAATTCAGCTGACCCTGTTAAACAATGACAATGTGTGTGAGGCCCCAGTTTGTTAGCATTCATTCTTACAAAAACAGGGTTACTGACCTTGTCATATTTAACAGTGTTGAGCAGAACAGCAATGTGAATCCTGAGGGCAAATAAAAAAATTTCCATTGGTGATGTAAGAAATGTGCTAATCAGTCTCCCCCTCCAATCTGTTTCTAGGTACTAAATAAGTGTATTTATTGTCCAGCTAGAAGGCCCACCATACCCTGCACTAATAAAACCCAAGGCTTTTTATAAATTGTTATAAAAACTGTTATCACATGCCATCTCCTTAGGAAAAAGAATACCTTTTGTGTGCATGGGATGGGGGCAGGGGCCACTCTGCATTTGCTGTTGCATCCTTTCTTTACAGAACTGAAAGAAAAGCAGAAAAAAACCATGAAAATAATCACCTTTAAAATCAATGTTCTTTATAACCATTGTCTCAACCTGAGTTTTCAAAGTGTTTCCACATTGTGACTAAGATGGGAACTGAATGTGGGGCTGGGTTCACATGTCCAAGCACTGGATATCCATTTTTGCCTTAGCAGAGGCACAAGCTAAAGCTAATGTTTAGCAATGCAGCATTACCTTGGTGCATCTTGCTCTCTCTTTCCCTCAGGGTCTTAAAGGAATGAATCAGAAAATTGCTCCCTCGTGTTAAGCTAGCATCTGCACCTGTGTTAAATTCACATAGAAATGGAATTGAAGGTTTGGGGGTGGGGATAAATGTCAGCAATACTAATAGGATGATATATTTGAGTTTAAATTCTCAAATGGACCAGCATCCAATGCAGAGAGCATCAACAGGAGTGTTTTTTATAGGTACATTGGTTCACAACTAGCACTGAAATTAAGGATGTAATCGTGCCGGCAAACTGTCCTCAAGTTTGTGATTAGAAGCATCTGGCTGCAGATACTAGGAAACTCGGATGATCAGATATTCGGAAAATGTTGACAGGCCAAAATTTGTATTTGGCCTGTTTTGAGTATCCTGTATCAACTTTCAAGTCCCGCAGCAAAGTCTGCGTGGTTCAGATGTCCTGAGAGAGTTCATGACAGCGAGGAAGCTATTGGAACAAATCCAGCACCACGAAGAGCTGAGAGAACAGAAGAGGTGACAGGCCTCGAGATCTGCAGAAGCAAGCAGATTTTGTGATGCCCTGGACAGGTGGATGGATGGAAGTGTAGGGAGGATGCACCGATAAAAAACAGTGAGCAGGTTTACACGAGGAAACATAGGTGAATAGAGCTTGTTTTGTTTTGTTTCTTTTTCATGCATGGATGAAAGTGCTCAAGACAAAGCAGTCTGCTCCACAGAGGAGCAAACTCGTTAATGAAATAATCCCATCTGCTTGATTCACATTGCTCGAGGGCATTCATTGTTTTAGGCAATCCTGGACATCGTAGGAGACACATTCTAGATGAAGACTTCTATCTATTCGAAAGATTTTGCTACCAGAGAAAAGAAGAGGAAATGACAGAGGACTTGAGGGATGAGAATAAGACACCCCTGCAGCACCAACTGAGGTGGACAATTATTGCATATTGCAACGGAGGCTGATCAAAATCTAATCAACTCCAGATGGTAGTTTCTTGTGAGGTTTGTTGTTTTTTTTTTGTTTTTTTTTGTTTTGTTTTGTTTTGTTTTTTCAGAAAGAGATAGAGAGAGACGCCAAAACTTCACAGGAGCAGAGACCTTAAGCAAGCATAAGCCAAAGGAATCACAAAGTACAAATAACTTTTTTTTTTTTTTTTGACTTAGAAGAAATCCTGCCTCTTTAATCCTGGTGACTGAAATCACAAAACAAAGTGATCTATGGTAAATTAGTTCAGGGATATTTACCGATGGCTGGCCCTTATCTAAACAAAATATTCCCTAAACAACTCTACAGAAAAATGTTCCTGTGATGGTGTCTAAACACACACTTAGAGTGCAGCACCAAGACTCGTTTATGGTCTTTTGTCAGGAAGTAAACTCCAGGAAGAAATTCCGGGACTGCATCCCCAGGTACATGGGGGTTATGAATAGAATTTATAGCAAATTCAAATATTGGACCAAGGAGGCCAAAGTTCTAACCTCATCTTTGCCAGGTTTTAAGGAGGTGTTGATGTCCATAAGATTTTTAGTCCTATTAAGAAATTTACAGGGAAGTTCTCAACTTTAGAAAATGATGAGTTGGGAACAGGGAAGGTGGCTCCGTGGGTAAGCGCTTGGCATGTAAGCATGGGTTCAGAGCCCCAGCTTGAACCCATGTAAATGCTGGGCTGGCTGGGCAGCCTACCTGTAATTCCAGCATTCAGATCCCCAGAGCAAGCTGCCTAGTTAGACTAGATGAATTGGTTACTTCTGGATTCAAGCAAAAGACCTTGCCTTAATAATACAAGGTGTAGAGCAATCAGAGACCCCAAACCAACCTCTGGCCTCCACAGCACACCCATGTACTTGAACATTTGCACACATGTGCACACACACACACACACACACACACACACACACACACACACACACCCATGTACTCAAGCACAACACGTACACATACACAAAAAGGATGAATTAAAGGATATTAAGAAATCTGTGTGTGGAAAAATATTGCTGTTCTTGTGCTTTTTAGTTGAACAATTCTAACAGAGCAAACATAGCCTTCATCTTGGAACTAGAGTTCTTAAAATACCTTTCTTAAGACTACGGTAAATGCCATATAACTAGAAACATTTTGTTTTATGTATTCCTAAATATTGAGTGCTAAAGAGTAGCTGAAAGGACTCATTTTTCCATAACCTTGCCACCATAAAAAACCAACCTATTTTCATGTTCCCAGGTCCTCATCAATTCTGTACCTGTGCATATATCTTTACATAAAGTTGCAGGTATGCTAAATTAACACTTTTTTAAGTGATAACTTAATGAGAGCCTTAGTGTTCAAACACTTAAACATCATCCAGTGCTCTAGAATCACCAAGTTGAATTTATATACCTACCTTGCTAATTTTTATCTAAGGTTTCTCTGGTTAATTATTATTAAACATTTTGTTTGTGTTGGACTAGATTTTCCCCCCTAAAATAATAAACAAGACCCTGATCCACAGTGTGTAACAATACTGTGAAGGGCTTTTAATCTGGATCTAACGTATTGTGGTTGCTGTCTTGAAATTTAAAAAAAATGTTTTTATTTATTATTATTATTTTCCTGTATGTGCATGTTTTGCCTACATATCTATCTGTGCACTACAAGCATACCTGCTACCTGCTGAGGGCAGAAGAAGCCATTGAACTTCCTGGAACTGGAGTTACAGTTATGGGCTGCCATGTGGGTGCAGGGAATTGAACTTAGGTCCTCTGGAAGAGCAGTTGGTGCTCCAGCATGGCCTCCCCTTCCCCGAATGTGGCTATTAGGAAGTAGTAAGGAGCAAGCCGGAAGCACTCTAAGTTTAGTGATTGCAATGACTGGCCGGGGCCATTTTCACAGCTTTGAATCAGATGGCATGGTCGTCACAGGGCAGAGCTTAAGGTTTTCCAAAGCTTGCTCACTTGAGTGGGTTGGAGATTTGACTTCATTGTCCTGGCCCTTGCTCCACATTTACTTTGCACTGGGCTCTTCAAGTCAAGGAGCCAGCCCTGACCCTGAGTCAGGGTAGGAAACTGGATCTTAGAACAGAGCTCCACCCTAAAACCCGCCCCTTTTCACTGTACGGTTCAGTTATCTTTCTTGAGCATTAGCTGTGTGAGTGAGGGGTACAGCTATATACTTGGCTTCTGTGTGTGCCCTCTTCTCTGGAGTAGCCTGTAGGTGACCTGGAGACCTCTATTTTTTGTTTTTTTAATGTAATTATTACTTTTACTCATTTGTGGTTTCATGGTCGCATATCCACAGACTGAAAAAATATGGCAGAGGTGTGGCATCAGAGGACAGCTTTTGGGAATGAGTTTTCTCCTTCCACCATGTGGCTCCTGGGTGGCAAGTGCCTTTACCTATGGAGCCATTTCACCAATCCATGGAACTCTTCATTAACAGTGTGGACCTGTGTTTAACCAGCTACAAATTTCTATGGTTTCTTCTGGTGAGCGTGAAACCATTTAAAGAAAAATGTATGCCTTAAGCTCATTGCCATGGTTGAATTCAGCTCATCCAAACTTATAACTTAAAACCTTAATTCCTTCTATTTCAGAATGTGATTGTATGGTTGTATTTAGACAACCCTTAAGGAGGCAGTTAAATTCAACTAAAACCACCAGGATGGACTCTAGTCCAATCAGCCCAACACCACCATAAGAAGAAGAAACTGGGAAGAAGAAAGAGGCCATGCGACATGTATCCTGAGAGAAAGGACATGCGAGGACACACAGGAGACAGTCACATTCATCTGTAAGAGAGGATAGAGGCCTCAGAAGAGACCAACTGTGAAACAGCGTAATCATGGGTAGACTTCTAGCCTCAAATGCAGAGAGAACAGATTTCTGTTGTTTCAGCCACTCCGTCTGTTGCATTTTCTTCTGGTAGTCTTAGAAAACTAGCGTACCTACACTCTGCTATAAATCTAGTGCTCTTTTGTTGGCCTCACTCATACAGTACTAGATTCTACTAAGTACTTTAAAGTTAAAGATAAGTGAAGGCTATTGAATAAGGCTTGATACGTCTATAGGACAGATCGTGTAAGTTTGGAAAAGTAAGAGAGCAAATGGAGCAAGACAAAAGAATTAAGATACCACAGACAAGGAACTCTTTAACGGCTGCCAATAATCTTCACTTTTGATATAAGTAAGCAACAGACAATAATGCATGTTCATTGTTTTTTCTCTAGATTTACTTATTTTATGTTGTGTATGTGAGTGTTTCCCTCATGTACCTATGTGTACTTGTGCGTGTCTGAAGCCTGCAGGAGTCAAAAGGGGGCATTGGATCTGCTGGAAGTGGAGTAATGATGATTATGAATCACCACGTGGGTGCTAGGAACTGAACCTTGGTCCTCTGCAAGAGTTACACGTGCACTTAATAACTGAGCCATCTCTGCAGCCCATGCTGGTTGTTTTTTAAGTCACTCTAGCAGCAGAAGAAAAACAGAGTCTTTCTGTCACCCTCCCCCATCTCCTTTCTGCCTCAGAGGTAACCAGCTATAGGTAACATTCTTTTAGACCATTTCTAAAATGCACTTAAGAATGCATGTCCATGTCTACAGTAATTAATTTTCATGATCCCAATTTTAATTATTTAGAAAAATGTGAATGTACAGTGTGTGTTTTGTCACTTGTTTGGTATTTAACTATGTGTGTTAGGGGTTTTTCTATATCTGCTATGTATACTTCTCTAACAATTTATTACAAAATATATGCAACTCCGAGTATAGAGCCTTTATAATAGAACTAACTATTGCCTTACTGGTAGACATTTAGGTTATTTTCCATTGTTACCTGTCCTGGTGATGAAACTTAGAGTCTTGCATGTGCTAGACAAACACTGTACTAGTGAGTTAAACACCCAGCCCGCCCTGTTCATTTTTCTCTCTCATTTTAAGCCCAGGTTGGGCCAAACTCATGATCCCATTGCTACAGCTTCCACAATTCTGGGATTACAGGTCTGTGCCATCATACCTGGCTTTCTAACTTTTAATGGCTAAGATATTTCAAACAATTTTTTTTTTGAGACTGGGTTTTACTATGGCTTGGGACTTGCTATGTAGACCAGATTGCCCTTAAACTCACAGAGATCTACCTGTTTCTCCCTCCCAAGAGCTGGGATAAAGATATACACCACCACTCCTAGCAAATCACTTTTTGTTCTGTGTAGACACACATCTGCGGTGTTTAGATTTCTGTCACCATGTGTCTCAGGCATATTGATGGCCCCAGTCTTACTTCTGGCTTCCTTTGGGGGAATTTAAGCCTAACACTGTCTTTTCTAATCTGAATCATGTATATGAAAATAGGCTAAGATGACTTTTATTTATTAACCATGTAACAGGGCTGTGTAGGGTTTCCAGCATGCTTGGTAGAACACAATAGGGTCATGTAGTAAGTTGTACCCACAATGGCAGTTTGCAGTGTTTTCAAAGGAAGCAAAAATTCTTGAGTGTAGCGTGTAACCTCTTTGTGGTTTGAGGTGGAGAGATAATAGAGTTGTGGACTAAGGTCTGACCCAATGACAGCAGACATCTATATCCCAGGAGAATGTTACCAACTCAGAATGACTGAGGATCATCTCTGAAAGGAATGTGTGAGGCATAATCTTCTACTCCAAGAAGATGAAGCTGTAACCTGAGTGAGGCTAAGCATTTCCCTCTCATTTCTATGTTTCAGATCAGGCTTTAAGTGAATGATGGCACCTCATTTATGTGAGGAACTACATACCTATGCTCAATGACTTATAGGAGTTGTATCCTGATACACCTGTTGTAACCCAAAATTGCATTTAGCCCACTTACCCTGCCTAATGTACCAGCTTAACAATGCAGTGTGTCACAGAGAGTTGGCTGTTTCTCCTCACAATTGTCTAAGCTGTGAAAGCTGTGGCTTGCTGCCACTGCACAGCATCAGAGGTGGCATTGTCCCACCTATCAGGAGCCCAGGGAATGGTACAAATTCAAAACTCCAAGCATGGTTTCCATAGAATCTGATTCACTCTTGTGGCATTGTAAAGCTGGAATATCAGAGGGAAGTCAGGGACCATTCGTGGTAGTGGTTGTTTTGGGTGTTTTGTTTGGTTGGTTGGTTTTCATTTAAGAAGCTAGTACCTAAACTGATTTATCCCAATAGCTGAATGAACAAAGAGGAGAGCACACTAAACCACCACATTTAAAGCCAGTGAGCAGTTAAGGATAAATCTCCCCATGCCCAGCCTCCCTTCTCCCCTCCACCCAGCAGTAATCCTGCATCCTTTCTCGGTGTCTGGAATCTTCCAGTTTCGGTTCTCTTTGGCAGAGCTTCATGCCTCTCTGCTGCAGGCAGGCAATTTGTCAGAAAGCTCTGGCATTTTGGCTTGCCTCACCTTTATTGCTCTTTTTCTTCATCCACTCAGGCTTCAAAAGCCTCTAATTAGCTATTTGCCTTAAGTACTCCAGCTAGGGCTTCATCTGGTGGCCGATTCTCCTATTGCTTAGGACTCAAAGCGGCCGCACCTTCTCAAGAGGAAAGGTCTCTTTCCTGGAAATTCATCCCCTCATCTCCACTCTGTCTTGTCACTTCCCTAGTGGTGGTATGGGGATGGAGGTGGTAAATTTATATGTCTGATCTGAGCCACATTTATTCTAAGTTTGAGAAAATAAAATTCTTTTGTAGTGCCAAGTTGAACAAAGGACTTCAGCTTAGGCCAAAACTGACTGACCAGCTAATAAGCTGAGGATCTCAGCACTGAACGCTTAGCTCATTTCTACCAACAGTGAGATATCCGATGATAGTGAACTGGAGCCCCTGTCTTTCATTTGAAATGATATTTATTTATCTTGTGTGAATGTGGAAGTCAGGGGGTGACAACCTGCAGGAGTTGGTTCTCTCCTTTCGCCATGTGGGTCCTAAGGTTTGAACTTAGGTCATCAGGCTAAGCATCAAGTATCAAGCACCTCTACCCACTGAGCCAACTTGCCTGTCTTGGTGTCCTTCATCTTTAGCAGACACCCTTGTTTGTTACGTATTTTAGCTTAAGTCAAATTAAGACACCACGTGCCTTGAGGACAATGTCTACTAGTTGTGAAACTGATGTAGGTCACAGCATGATTGACCTATGAAGACTAGGTAGAGATTCCATGGGTAACACTGCATATTTAAACACACAATTTGGAGTTTCTCTAGGCTATCCCCAGAAACAAAACATTATTTTACAGAGATGTTTTTTGATGACTAATGAGTTAGCTTTCTCAGCACCTTGGTAAGTAGCATTCTTCATACTTGATATTTTACTTGTGGAAATATGTTGACAAGTAAAATTGTCTCTCATTTCAGCCATGAATAACCCTAGGTCTATCTTTTTTATGGCTGTTGCTGTGAGAGTTTAGAGAGCCTTGTCACACTGTAATTGGAAGGTGATGCAAACAGATGTGTCTGCCATTAAACTTTTGGGTATTTAGATATTACCTTTGAACTTGGAGCTGACTAGGTCCTGGACTTTCTAAGCCCCTGAAGATAGAGTGTGAGATCTATCAGCTAGAGTCCAGGCAGCATGGATGAACAGTCCTGTTTGCTGCCTTTAAGACAGAGTACCTCCATGGTCCATGGTAAGACTGCTTGGCTGGAGGAGGGTTGTCTGTCAGTCACACACACCAACTGAAGACTCCTGCAGTCTTTAAGCATGAAGATTTGTTGTACTTGGAATTTTTGCACCATTAAGTTCTCTAAAAATCCTCATATATTTTTAAATTTATTTAAAATTCAGATTCTCTATTTCTCATTTTATCACTGCTTTAATTAGGCATAACAGATTGAAATTAGGTATCATAGAATAACTTTGCATGTTGAGACTAACAATACCGCAATTTATTCCACATGATGATACCCCCTCCCATACCTGTCTGAGTCACTAAGCAAACATGAATATGCAAAGAACAAACCTTCGTACTTCTGGGTTCTCAGATTCTGAAAGGAAAAAAAAAAAACCAGTCATTAATTTACAAGACTCTCAAATTAATCCTAAGAGTAGAATTCTTTATCTGGGGTCTCATGGCAGAATGGCAAGTTTGGTGTACCATAGGAGAAGCTCCATGATATAACAGGTTCACATAAAAAAATAAATAAATAAAAGGGGAAATAAGCCACAAACTATTTGCATATGATAATTTCATAAGACATTCCCCTTGGGAAATATGGGAGTGAAATTAATTCACAATCAGTAGGAACCCAGTGGGAATGTGTTCGTTGAAATAAATAATCCAAAATTATTCTTGAGCTATGAAGTTTGTTTACTGCCTTAACTGAAGTGTGTATCAAACATAGTGCATTAACATTGGCTGTGGGCTGGAGGAGCCAGGCATCTTGTGTGTTTTTGTCCATTCTGCTGTTAATGTTTCTTGGCCAACGTTCCAAACCACAAGTAAGATTTGTCACGATGGTTGAATTCTTGAAAGTTACTTAACAGTTTGCTAATTCAAAAAAATTATTTGAAACACATCTCCACAGACCAAGATCAATGAGGATTCTTGGAGAAATAGAGAGTTTCTCCCAACTTGGAATCCCCAGGGCTGCATGTTATTCCTTGGAATATCTATTTCTGTCTAGCCTCCTTCTGTAGCCTTTTAACACCCTAGCAGCTGTTGTTGCTGATGTTATTTTAAAGGTTTCAGTGAAGGGACACATTGTAAACTTAGTATAGTTCTGGACATCGGTTGTCCAACTGTTAGGATCTTTATCAACAAGGTTGTGTGAGCTCAGGAAAGGGCTCAAAGGCTAAGGCATTGGCCCCATGTGCATCATCCTTGGGAGTAATCTCATAGGGGATGAGAAGATGCTGGTAAGTAAGAGAAGTTAACAGGTGGTCTGTGGCTCTACTCATGAAACAGCCAGATGCTCTTATATTTCTAGTGAAATGAGAGGGTAACAGAGCACATGTTCATATTAATCTTTTCAGAGCAAACCCTCCCTGTCCCTAATCTTGGCAGGTGCATGATTGTTTATCAGTCATTTTCCCCAGGTGTGCTGCTGAGGTCATTGGTTCAGATTTTGGAGACGTGGGGGCAAGTGGATACTTTAGGGGCTAATAAACTATGTTCGGGACAGAGAACATTGGGAATTAGAAGAAAAAGATGACTACAACTTGTGTCCATTTCTAATAGTCAATAGTCATTCTGCATGCTGCCACTTGGTACCAACCTAAGTGTAAGTATATTTTGTTTACTAAGCATACTGTGCCTGGCGTTAGGCTGCAAAGAACTTGATGGATATGATTTTGCAAAGGTCTTACAGATTTGAAGCAACAAAGCATGATTTGAACTTGAGTCTAGCTGGATTCCAGAGGCTGTGTACAATGGCAAGGTACTCTTTTTTTTTCCCCCTCTTCCTAGACTCTATCTCTTGGCAGAAATATTTCTCTCTTGGCTGTCCCTTCCCCCATGAGGGCTACCCTCAATATCCCATGCAACCCCATGATTACATGCAATCACATGTAAAAAATGTGGCTTCGTAGAGGTTGTACTAATACTGAGAAGCATATCATGTGTTTTAGAGCCAGGAGAATGGGTAGATGGACTGATTCGTGGATAGATGGTCACAGTTACTTCCTTGGAACAGTGTCCCAGGAGTTGGGTGGGAGTGATGCAAGGTTGACAAAATATACTACCTAAGAAAGGGGATAATCAGGGCAGATTTAAAAAAAAAAATAGCTCCTTTAAGGTGTCAAGAAGAAAATACTGTGAACTGTGGGTGGTCCCGGGTAATGATACTAAGCTAGATGAAATCAACCTCCAGATTAGTGGTGTTTTGCAGTGATGGAAATGGAAATGATCACTGAGGGAGAAAACAGACCCAGAAAGACAAATGCCACACACTGGCTTTTATTTGTGGATCCTGGCTCACAATCTCTGGATTTGAGCACATGACCTGATGTAGCTACAGAAGCCAGGAGAGTAGAAGGAGACCATGGCAGTCTGGAGTGCTGGAGAAGGAACTCTAGAGAGGAGGCGAATGAAATGCAAGCACTGTGAGTGAGGAAAGGGGAAGGGGGGCAGGCTTTAATGGGAGAGGGAGGAGAGAGGGTAATACAGAGGGTGAGGGAGGGTGGGGCAATAAGTAACACTAAGAATGCTTGATATAGAGAAACATATTATTTAATGAGATCACTTAAAAATACAGTGTGTGTGTGTGTGTGTGTGTGTCTGTGTGTGTGTGTGTGTGTGTGTGTGGTTTAAATGGAATTATGCCACATGGGGTGATAACGTCCCCACCAAAAGAGACATAGACTGTCTAACAAAAACTCAATGCCAGGCATGGGAAACCACCCTTGGTCAGAGAACAAAAGCTTCTCAAAATAATAAGATCCAGTGTCTGAAGAGACGGCACAGTTTGGGTACAGTACTGGGAGGAAACAAGATGGAGCTGACTTGGAAGCCTCCCTGAGGACTAGCGCTCGTAATATCCGAAGGTGCTGCATATGAAAAGCAACCAGTAGTCCCACGAAGCTGTGGAGTCTATGAAATGCAATGACAATCAGCCCAAGAAGAACTCTCCAACGGTGCGATAGCGGCCTTTGCCTTGGTGGTAACCAACAGCGGACTAATTGGACTGACGGCCAGCTAAATAGCTGGGAATTCATGCCTGATACTGCAAACCTAGCCAAGTACCCATGTATGGAGAGGTCACAGATTCTAGAGGAGAACCTACCACTGCCATTTTCTTAAACCAATATAATTTCTAACTGTATCCAAGTTTCTGCAGCAGCCTTTACTATAAGCTGCTCGGCAACATGCATCATTTGTAAGCTGAGTCTAGCTGAGGGTTGCCGTGATGATGCCCTCCTAGTTACTGAGAGAGTCCGAAGGAGAAATGGTCTTCCTCTGATGCAATACTCCAGTCTTTCTTCTTTGTTATCGCTAGGAGGTTCTTCCTCCAAATCACAAACTTCCATTCAACTCCGAGAAAGACCTGGAAATTGTATTGAATAAACCCAACTTCCCTATTTGAAGGAGCTATCAAAGTTAGTATGGGAGCCTTGATAGCATCAGAAAATCTACTTCTGTTGCTTTACTGACATTGTCATTGAATTAAATGAGTTCATACATTAAACTTAGCATACACTGGGTTCCTAAGGAAACTCTATTCATATAGATATTTTTGCAGATATGGTTGTTTACGTACACCATCAATGGAAATCTGCATTTAGAACAACTTCAGTCAATGGCTCTCTTTTGACTAGTGCCCTAAGAAATGAAAGCCGCAGGAATTGGGGAGGGGATGAAGGAATAAATAGTTTCTTTTAAGACAGTTGCATGACTAGACTTTACACTTGATTTTTGCAAGACCACACAAAGAAGCCTTCTAAGTTAACCCATGCTCTGTATTGTCACTTCGCTCAGTCATGTCAAGAAGCAACATCATTGATTACTCAAGTGGAGGGAAGCACACAAA
This sequence comes from Peromyscus eremicus, assembly GCF_949786415.1. NCBI lineage: Eukaryota > Metazoa > Chordata > Mammalia > Rodentia > Cricetidae > Peromyscus > Peromyscus eremicus. Next base: position 31,055 of record NW_026734799.1, on the reverse strand, counting down.
AAGAATGTGTCCTTTCATTAACTTACAAAAATACAATTAGTAATTATTAGTGATTTCCTGGAGAAAGTCCAGAGCTGAATTAAAAATATCACTAACCACAGAGATCTTCATTCGTTCCTCAGAGGGAAAAAAAAGCACACTGAGAAGGCTTGTCCATTGTACTTACTTTTAAAGGACTAATTTAGAAAGAAACCACACAGCATTTGTAATGCTTTTTATTTTCTTTTTCACTCCCTGGGAAATGTGAAGAATGTTCCTTTTTCTAAATAAAATGCCCTATAGCATTTAGTCTAGGACGAGAATGGTTGGTTATTCCTTCACTCGGAATTAATGGATATTCTGCCAAAAATCAGAGTTTTCTAAAAAGGCACGATTTTTGATTTGAACATATGCTCTCTTAGTAGGAAACACGTTTTTATGCCAATTCTAGAAAGAAAAAAAGCCCTGTGAAATACCAACCTCTGGGGCTAGTGCTCCTCCTTTTCTCATCTAATAGTCAGGATCTTACACTTAAATATGTTAAAATGATTGACAAGGAGGCTCTGCTCTCTGCCCGCTGCAGCGACAGCTTGCAGCGGCTGCCGGAACAGGCTTCTGGATGCTTACCTGCCCATGCTTTGGGCCTCTTTGTGTACGTAATTGAAGAGATGCACAGTGCAGACTTTCCCCTAGCTAGAGTGAGGGATGAACTCTGCCTCCAAGCATATGGCTCTTTGAAGACAGGTGTGTTTTGACTGGAAAGACCCAGGGTCAGCAGAGCTCTCCACTGGCACAGGGAAGAAGGAAAAGGAGGCCCAGTTCTGGGAGCATTCGGAGCAGGACCCCAGAGGATTCTCCTGCTATGTTCATCTGCTTGCTATTTGTGCAAAATTTCAGCCTGTTTGATGATCACTCTTCTTTTTCTCTCTTGTCCTTTGTTAAAACGGTATGTGGTGTTGAGAATCTGTGGCACAGGCTGTAAAATCCAGTCATTTCTTGATTTTTCAGAATGCAGATGACCTCATTCGCTAAGTTAGTCTGAGGGATGGATAAGAAGCTAAATTTGCTTCTTATGATAAAAAAAGAAGAAAAGAAAAAAAGAGAGGCATCCTCCTTATGCTGCCACTCACCACATCCTCCGCTCTGTGGGAGGGGTCACATAGTTTTATATCACGTGTCCCTTACGAGAGTCCCTCATTGTTATAAAGGAAGCTCCATCTCGTACTTTTCAATCAGGAAATTTTAAAAAAGATTTATTTTTTTTTTTTGTGTGTGTTTGTATTTGTGCATCTTCAATATATGTGTGGGCTGATCTTGGAGGCCAGAAAAGGGTAATGTGGGTCCCTTTTAGCTGGAATTCTAGGTGATGAAGAGGCAATGAATGTGGGTGCTGTAACTGAACTTGAGTCCTGCGGAATAGCAGCAAGTATTCTTACCTACTAAGCTATCCTATTGGTCCCTTACTTAGGAATTTCGAGGTTACAGGTCCACTGCCTGCAAGGGTAGATGCTATCATCATCCTCTCCCAGGAAGCACTTACAGGGCCTCTGTGTTTATGCATGTGAGGTGGCTTCAGGAAGGAGACATGGCACTAGCCCAGTTATGGTCCAAGGTGAGGGATAGGAAGAACAGAAAGGATGGGATCCTGGAAACCTATTGACTGCCACCTTAGTCAGACGCAGTGATAAAGAGATGTCCTATGTTCACTTGGGACTCGGTGTGGGTAGCCCAGGGTTCAAAGTAATAGACATGTAGTTAAATAACTTTTTTGTTTTTTGCTTGTCTCCACGGGCAGAAACTCTAAGAATCAAAAGTTAGACCTATGCTGTGACACATTGTATATACATTAAATAAAAATGTAGCAGTCCACAGAGTAGTTGTGGGCGCGATTCTAGAGCCTCAACTATAGACCCACCCGGAGGAGGGAGGAGGAGAAGCCCTCCTCAAGGCTGGATGCCGTTGGGAAACCAATGGGAGGAAAGAGCTGCCAGTTGCATTTAGAACAAAGACCTTTCTGAAGCGGCAAGACTCCTTGTCTTTAATGCTAGGGCCAAAATTAAGGCTTCCTTAGAGCAGTTTTACAATTCTGAGAGAACTGGGTGTTCTAAAGCCACACCTTGGTTACTTCCCAGCAATAATTACAATGAAAGATCATTGTCAGATGCATGTTCAGGAGGAGGAAAGATAGGAGATTGCAATTTGCTTGGCTTCCCTGGGAGGGGCAGATGGGAACAGCCCTGGGGCATCGAATCTCCTACAGACTTGGCACAGTCATTCAGGCAGGCCTGAAACACTACCGGGTGGCAGGGCAAATGGACCTTAGACTCATAGGCAAGAGCTTGCCAGTTTCAGAAATGGGATGGTAGGCCTGGTGTGTTTGGTCATTCCTCTCTCAATCTTTCTCTTTCCTTCTCTCTACACTTACAATTCCCAGTTGCTTTTAGTGGCAAAAACCATTTTGTGTTTTATTGAGTAACTATGGCCAAAATGTTCTCAACCCATTACAAACTTCATAAAGAGATGTAGCCCTGCTCCGAAAGCATCTCTTCTTCCTGGTCCCCAGTGTAGGTAAGTGCACACAAGAGTCCTTAAGATGCTGTGATACTGATGCAAGCCTGCACTTGGAACAAATACCAGCTTTGAAGAAATGGGAAAAAAATATTACAAAAGAAAGCAACTTCAAGTTTTCCTGTGGATTTTTATTTTAAAAATTGCCTAAAGAGGACATACCTACTCTCAAAGATAAGAGAGTTCTCTTCAAGTCACAGCCCTGTAATGAAGAGATACTTTAAAAAATGTTCTGCCAACTATTTCTTTATCTGTAAAATGGGCATCAGTAATCATCTGACCACTTTAGAAAACTGTTACATGGACTGAATGCAGAACATGGCACAAGGAGCATGAAAAAGACACAAGCGTACAAATCACCTAGGGCAAAATACAAACAAGTTGCCTGTGACCAGTCGTACCTAAATACTGGATGAAAACTTCCGAAAAATGAAAACCAGTGATTGTTCTGTGGCCATTAGACAAAGCTTTCTACACATATATTGCTGTATAAGGACCATTTTACATCTTAAGATAAACAGTTAAGTGAAGCCTTCTCAGCCTGGAATGGTGGTGCGAGCCTAGAACCCCAGTACTCTCAGGCAGAAGGATCACAAGTTCAAAGCCAGTCTGGAATCCACAGTGAGATCCTGCCTCAATAAATAAATAAATAAATAAATAAATAAATAAATAAATAAATAAATAAATAAATGAATGAATTAATAAAAAAAAATCAATAGGAGCCCTTCCAACATTCTGGGTCACGTCTGAAATTAGTCTCCAAAATTCCTGAAACCTGCAGCTTTTTTTCTGTGAGTTACTGATCACCAAACGAAACGGCTTTGTTCCTGAATTCTATAATTCTGATATATGATGATCCTTGCAGACTCTTTGAAAAATTGTGTACTTTTGATTCAAGGTGCTGGTCCTCGGTAGATATGCCCTTTGAGGTCACGGAACCAAGCTTTATACCCTCAGTGCCGACTAGTCTCCAGGTGGGCTGCCACCAAGGAATGGGGCATGTTTGGGGTAAAACAGCTTTCTGTGTAAAGGGAAATTCTGGAAGAGGGATGCAGTTGTGACCCTCTGGCAGCTGAATGAATGATGTTTCAGAATCCTGGGATATATCTCAGAGAACCCATTATCAGCCATTTTCTAAAGGTTAGATTTCTGCTCAGTAGTTTATGGTAGTATACATTGGCAGATTATTTTCTTTAAGAATTTGCACTTCCATCAGAAATGTATAAAACTGATGTTTTCCCAAATACTCATCAGCCCTTAGTATTAGCACATTTTCAAATATTAACAATTGTGTAAATTGTTATTTGAAATTACACATCTCTTTAGTGGTGAGATCATATATATGTATGTATATATGTATATATACATATATATGTGTGTGTGTGGATGTGTATTTGTGTACATTTAAAGATATATACAATATGTACATAAATAAATATACACACCTACACATATATACATGTTCTTTACTCATCTTGTTGCATTTGTTTCTTTATACATAAATGATATTAATGTATTGTGAAGTATAACTTTTAGATGTCTCTTAAAATCTATTTTCTATCTTTTTTCTTGGAATGAAGTCTAGAAAACACTCTTCTGCCTCCTCTGAAGTCAAGTGTGATGGTGTGACTATGTTCAGAACAGTGGATTATGAGCTGAAATGTCTTTGTTATGTCTACTCATCTTTTGATCTTCCTCTTCTGGGTAGACAGAAGGCAAGAGTGGATCTGTGAAATAGAAGGAGCACTGATCCCTCAGCCATCGTGTGGAGGAGCTGATTGGTCATGAAGTCTCACTATGGATGTAAGGGGAGGACGTAAGTCTCTATCATATTTGCATAACTATATATTTTTAGAAAGCATTGCTTTAGTTCATCCTAATATGGATGTATTATCTAACTTTTCTTGGGTATCATTTGTATCTGATCACATATGAGTGGTGTCTTTAGGAAAGAACAGAACAGCTTGATGTCATGGAAGTCAAAGGAAATAGTATTTTTGGGAAACAAGAAGTGCCAGGCCATGTACTGTGCTGCTAGAGCCTCAGTGAACAAGACTCCAAACCTCACTGATGCATGGTATCAAACAAAGATGCTTCTTGGAGACAGGTTCCACAAGTATTAGGAATTGATCCTGTGTTAATGACACCTTACCCAGAAGACAAATATGTGCTAAATGTGCATATTCTACCAAAAAATGGATCAGGTCTGAACATGTCTGAAAAGTACCCATGACTCAGCCTGAAAGTTTCAATCCACACATCTCCATAGCCCGACCATCTGGGTGATGGCTGAGCAAGATCATCTGAAGGAAGGCTCTGTCAGTCACTTTTAGAGAGCTCAGTGGAATTCTCTCAATGGCAGAACTCTAAGAAACAAGTTTTTGCCTCCTGGTCCCTGAGGTCAGAGACATTCCAACTTCCCACCTTTCACTCTAACTGCTAACTCTCTCTCATTTTTCTCAGGTGAGCCTGTGAAAATGACTTCTATGGACAGAACATTCTGGATTACAGAATCATGGAGCAGAAATAAATGATCTAATTTATGACAATTAGCATGGTAACATTCAATTGCACAAGCTGATACTTTTGCCTGGTCTTGAGATTGTTTTCTTCCTACTGGGTGGCCTCATCCAGCCTTGATATGAGGGTTTGTACCTAGTCTTACTGATCTGTGATGCTGTGTTCGGTTGGTATCACTGGGAGGACTGCTCTTTTCTGAAGGGAAATGGAGGAGGAGTGGATCTGGAGGAGAGAGGAGATCTGGAGGAAGAGAGAGATGGGGGTGGGCTAGGAGGAGTGGAAGGAGGGGAGGCTGCTGTTGGAATGTATTGTATGAGAAAAGAATAAATTAAAAAAGAAAAAAAGAGAAATGAAAGAAGAGGAAATGAATTTCAATAAATTCTTTAAGTCAAATGGCCATGGAAATACTTTGCCCACTATAAAAGTAAAAGGTACAGAGATATTCAGACATGTTGAAAGACATCGATAAGTGTGCTCATTAAAAGTATATAGTGCTGGATTTAAATAACCTGGAACTGAAGGTGACTCTTCTAATTACCTATGACATGTGAAGTCAATTGTCCCTAATACATTCAGAATGACACATTACGAATGAATAGATATTACAGCTTTCTGCTCCGCTGCTCAAAGAAACATCTGATGAAGGACCAGCACTTGGGTATGTCACTTTATGTCACAGGAAAAGAAAAGAAAAGAATGAAAAGATGACGAGAGGATAAGACAGAGTCATTCTTTCTCACACTTCTAGAAGTTTTGATCATGGTAGAATTCTTCAAAGAAAAATTTGTTTTAAAATCTAAAATATGTAGCAAGTTTAAACTACAGAATTTAAAACCTTCAATCTTACTCAATTCAAAATGCTTATTACTTCCTGGCAATTAAACAGCATACATGCTATCCATTTAAAAGTCATTTATCTCTAGTTTATTCCTATGAACCTATTTAGAAAACCATATAGAATTTAGATGTAAGAATAAAAACAGTCAATTCTCATACTGCTGCCTGCCTACTATATGCTGGCATATACTATTAGGAGTTTAAAACATATATTTTTCATGATTAAATTTACAAACTATTCCTTTTCATATCACCAAATAAAGCAGGGGAATATTCACATATTGAACAACAGAAATTCTCCAAAACTCCATGACATTCACATATTCCTTAATATTTTAAATAGGTTTCATACAAAATTGTTTTGTTTTTTATCCACACCCCAAAACATGAGCATCATGTTTCCAAGAATATCTTTAAGTTATGGATGTTTCTAGACTTGAGATTATCCTACACATTTTGGTTAAGCTTTTCACATTGGGCCAAATGTCATGGAAGATGAAGCCACTGATGAAGCCGGTCTGATGAGCCTGGATCTGACAGACATAGTTGATAGTGAACACCTTGATCTTTGAAAGCCACTGTGCCCTCTTCTTTCCTTTTTCTTTTTTAATAATTTATTAATTTTTACTTTATGGAGATTGGTGTTTTGCTGAATGTATGTCTGTGTGAGGATGTTGAATCCCCTGAAACAGGAGGTGAGCTGCCATGTGGGTGCTGGGAATTGAACCTGGGTCCTCTGGAAGAGCAGCCAGTGCCCTTAACCACTGAGCCATCTCGCCAGCCCCTCTCTTCTTTTCTTAGAGGGCCTGCATTCTTGTTCTGTTTTGCATTCTTGCAATTCCTGAGTGTTTTCTTTTTCTCTGGATGCATTAGCTCTTTCAGAAAACAGCACATTTCACACCTTGCTGGGTCTCCAGGAATTTGGTATATCGTCTGCTCTTAAAACATTTTTAGCTGAATAAATGACCTTGAACAGGTCTCAAGGATGTTCTATTTTGTTTTTTCTTTTTAAAGTTACAAGATGAAATTGGTTTTATATGAAAATAACTTCTAATGATTTGTCTAGCAGAAATATTCAAATGGGGCTGCTAGTCCTTATAAATTGCACTAAGAGCCATGGGGGAATAACTAGGCTCTATAAGCTTTGACATGGTGGAGTAGAGTTCACATAGGACTGCAGGGCACTTAGCCAATGAAGATACTTTTTGTTATCTCATGCCCAGATTGGTCTTTAGAGAAAATCACAGCCAAGCTTGTACAGGAGAAGAGCTGCTCAGACTTGTGCCACTCTCCTGGAATTCTGCACTAAGATATAATTAGCATCAGATATAAATGCACTGAAATAGTTATTTTATTATATATACATATACATATATATTATTTAGCATGAAGTGATTGTATTTTATGGTCTTATTTTGGTCAGAATGTATCTGTCTATGCCTACCCTCACATTCAACTTGATGAGCCTTCTTCATCCCACATCCAACATCTACTCACATTCCTGTATGTTCTCAAGGTTCCCATAAATATTGCAACTAGTTCACCAAGCTTGCAAAAGCTATGCAGACGGTAATAATATAAAACCTTCCTCTCCTTGAGCTCTAGTGTGCTCATTTAACACACCCTTTTCTAAGTGTTTTGAGGAACACATACTCTAACAAGGTTTCTTTCTAGGTTTTCATACAAATATAGGTCATTGGGTGGATCCCAATGTAGACAGATGTCCCCAACTTATATAATACTTTATTCAGTAACAAATTATGCTATGATAAAACTTTGACTTGTCTTCAAACAGCCCCTGGGATTTTTTTCTATATGACTCGGAAATTGTTGTTAGTGGCTATTATTTGTTAGCTGTAAGAACACCCAATGCAAATCTAGAGTTGAGCCTTGAGGAAGATAATGGACTGCCAGTGTCTGTGAAGCCTTCTTGCACAGATCAGCCCCAAACTTCATAGAGTTTCAGGTCTGAATGGAACTCTGAAGGTTACAATCACCTCTAACTCAGACTTAAATAATCCAATTTTCACATCAAAGTCGCATCTGTCAAATACGAAAGACATCATCCTGTCACCCTTTTGCTCCTTAGAAAACCCCTCAACTCAGGATAAGCTAAAATCAAGTTAAAATGTTTTCCCTCATGTGAGATAATTCTTTTAAAGATTTATTTTGTTTTCAATTGTGTTTTTGGGGTGTGTGTGTGTGTGTGTGTGTGTGTGTGTGTGTGTGTGTGTGTGTATACCAAGCAAGTGAATTCAGGAAGCCAGGGAGACTAGAGGAGGATGTTGGATCCCCTGGAGCTGGAGTTTCAGGTAGCTGAGAGCCACTGGGCATGGGTGTTGGGAATCAAACTCCTGTCCTCTGCAAGAATAGTATGAGCTCTTAACTGATGACCCATCTTTCCAACCCCCACAAAGTTGTTGCTAAACCTTTTCATCTGTCTGGCTTTCTGTCCCTAGGAAGTCATGTGATTCAAGTTAACTCCTGTAAGGAGTTGGATGGGTTTTAGTGCCCTCTCCTCTCCTTTACCCCACATTCATTCTGGTCAGAGTACAGATAACCTGCATTGCAATAGGCATGGTACTGAGCACAACAGCCACACAGGCAAGCACAAGACACAAGTCTGCCTTCGAGAAACTGCCACTATATCTAAGCAGTCTGCCAACAGAGCAGGAGAAGTAGAATTTGGCCACAACTCTGAGGTAGCTGTGCATTGTGTATTAGATGTAGCAAGCAGGAAACAAAATGCAAGCCTTGAGGTCAGGCAGATCTGGATTTGAATGCTAGCTCCATAAGTTCCTATCTATAAAAGATAGATAGGTAGACAGACAGACAGACAGACAGACAGATAGATAGATAGATAGATAGATAGATAGATAGATAGATAGATAGATAGATAGATGGAGATAAATGAATGATTTACACTTCAATATTTTAATGTATAAGACAAGAATAATAGCATTCACCTCTTGAGATTGTTAGTGTAGCTAGTTGGTACTTACAATTCATTATTTTTCTACGTTTTTGCTAGTGATTTGTGCCATGGAGAAAAATATAATTAAATTAATTGGAAAAATGAATAGAGCCAAGCACAGTGACTTAGGTTTCTAGTTGATGACAGGACTTTTTGAGCTCTGAGCACACGAAGAAGCTTTGTGCGTCTCCAAGGGCGCTGCTGTTTCAGAGTTGCCCAGATTTCTTTGACCACTGAACTGTCATGGGGTAGCAGACCAAACACTAGTTCAGGTTCTCTTTGAAGGTGAAGTGAGAGGCATTGTCCTAGCAGGATCTTTGGGCATGCTGCGTCGTCCCCTGGGTAAGTCTGAAAGTGAGACCGTCCCTGTAGGGTCTTAGGAGTGGCCCATCCAGGAAAATTTACTTCAGATGAGCACAAGGACAGTAAATCCTTTCCCTAGCTTCAAGCAGGAAAATTAAGTCAGAAATGAAACAAAAGCTTAAGTCTGGAAAATTCTGTTCATTTCTGATGTTGAGATGAGTTCTCAGGTTTGGAGAATATGAAAGGATTACTATAAAGAAATCACTATGAGAAATGAGTTATAAGAAAGAAGAAAAACCTAAAGATGTTATGTGGTAGGTGAACAGAGTCAAGCATGAACCCGTTCATGAAATTAAATATTTCTGTTTATATGATGGAAAATCTGTACTGATTCATTAAAGCCCTAGCAAGTTCATCAGAAAAACTTTATAGAGAGACCTTGGGGAAAACTCAGCAGGGGGGGATTTCCTGTTGGGGGCTGGAGGTGGGGAGAGAGTGTTTTCTCTTTATTGGGGTTTGCTTTGTTAATTGGTGTTTGAAGAAACCCCCATTTCTTTCATAGTTGAAGTGAAGCAGAATTAATGTTAATTAAAAAATCATGTTAGTGTTCCCAGAGCACATTCAAGCTCCTATTTGAGAAAAGGCTTACTTCAAACACCTATAGATGGTGGCTTTGTTTGTGTGGGGAATGACAGAGAGTAGGAAGTTCCATCAAGGCAGGAGAAAGAACTACAACTGATTTCCTAAACAAAAGAAGATGCATTTCATGAGACATTAAAAATAAAAAGCACATTATCCGAGACCCAAATTGCTTTTTATCCTCGAAGAGTCAAGTTGGAGACCCATAAGCTAAGATGCTGTGTGGACTGTGTGAGTGGGTATGGAGTTGATGTGGAAGACTTTCATGTGTGTCTGACTGCCACTGTTCTAGAGCATGTACAGTTTTAAAACTACGTTTGAAGTAGGCTGTGGTTTCCTGTGCCTGTATACATTTATACTGGGGTCTTTCCATGTAATAATCTTTAAGGACTATTTTATTCCACACACAGAGGACTTCAATAAATAGATACATTGCTGTCAAATCTCTGAGGTCTATGTACCTCCTTTGGGTATAATTAACTCGGATGGCTCCCTACATCTAAACAACTACCTTAGTACAGGAGGAAAATGGAAATGCTGTATATTTTTTTCTGCAAATTTTAGAGCCCTCTGATTATTTTTAAAGGTATTAGCTACATATGATAGAGTAAGAATGTCTAAAATTAAGTTACATTTAGTTAGAAGTAGGCTGTCACTAACGAATTCTGAAACTTGACTTTCAAATGCAATGGAAATAATGTGATCATTCATTTAGGTATTACTCATTTCTTTCTTAAAATGCCTGAAGTGGCATATTAGCCAAGACTGAATATAAATAGGTTTGATCACATGAACCCAGGCACTGGAAATGTGATCTGTGGTATCTGGTGGGAACGAACATGCTAATGTCATAGACTGCTTCTGGTGTTTCTGGATAAGCATCTATTTCCAGCCTTCATTTCCTGAAAGGCCAGAATTAAATATAAAACATCTTCAATTATTTTTGTTAAAAGTGAGGAAGAATACAGACAAATTCTTCTTGAGGGCATTTGGTTTCTTTTTCTTTTCCTTTTTTTCTGAGACAGGGTCTTTTGTAGCCCAGGCTGACCTTGAACTCATTATGCAGCAAAAGCAGGCTTTGAACACTGATACTCTTGCCTCTGCCTCCTGAGTGTTGAGATGATAGGCACGAACTGCCATGTCCAATGAAAGCATTTTTTTTTCTAGCACCAAATTGTAAAGGAAAAATAAGTTCTTTTCATGTGGCTTTCTTTTGGTATATGACTTGCTCTTGGAAACTAAGTTTCAGGAACACAGTTGATTCACAAACACATTTAAGCCACATAGAGACAGATCAGAAATTTAAATTCCCCTCCACCCTTTCAGGCTCACTTTCCTCCTGATGTTTGCCCCTGACTTCTTTCTAAGCCCCCTTTCTTGCCCCATGGACATCATACGGAGAGATCATTTATCTGGGATAATTTTTTTGTCTTATTCATACTCAGCTACATCTCTAAGATCACCTATTCAAATGTGAGTAATTCTCTTTTATAAGAACTGCTACAGGAATCTTCTAAAATTTACCAAAACATTCTCCTATGCTTGAGTTTTTATATTTCTTAAAAATAATAACTGAGCCGGGCGGTGGTGGCGCACGCCTTTAATCCCAGCACTCGGGAGGCAGAGCCAGGCGGATCTCTGTGAGTTCGAGGCCAGCCTGGACTACCAAGTGAGTTCCAGGAAAGGCGCAAAGCTACACAGAGAAACCCTGTCTCGAAAAACCAAAAAAAAAAAAAAAAAAAAAAAAAAAAAAAAAAAAAAAAAAAAAAACCAAAAACTGATGCTATGATAAATATCATGTATGTCTAAATATATCTGTGTAGTTGCTAAGATAGAAAGATAAAGCTACATAGATACAAGATAGATAGATAGATAGATAGATAGATAGATAGATAGATAGATGCATGGATGATAGGAAAATTAGTTGTATATACAACAAAAAGCCACATGGAGGGACTTTGTAATTGAAGAGAATAAACCTTTACAATTAGCAGTTCTCTACCTTTTAGAATTGCTATTGTTCTTGTAGGAGCTGATCTTCATGGGATAACATTCTGGAGGCTGCTAATAATGACACTGTCAAAGGACTATTTATCACCCAATGTGACATTTTATGCAGGCATATAACAGCACACCAAAATCTCCAATCTCAAAGAAGTCAAGTTGTTACTTGATATTGGCTGCTCCTGAAGATTTTTTTCCCCAGTATTTTGTGACTGTTCATTTTTTGATGATTAACATTCTCAAATATATAAATTAAGAAAATCATTGGGGGAGGAGGGAGGAGGGGGGGTCTATGGATAGCATGAGGAGTAGAAAATTTCTTAATAAAGAAAAAGAAAAGAAAAGAAAAAAGTAATAAAGTATCATCTTTAAAGAAAGAGTAGTAATATAAAAAGGACACACTATGTAAAAATGGGAAATACACAGAGAGTCCAGATCCTGTATGATGTCTTGATGGTTTTGGATTTTTTTTTAAATGCTAATAAGCAAATTACAGCTACTGAGAGACATGAGATTGTAACAGAGACTGCTGAATTAAACTAGCATAGATACTTAGGAATGCCTTAACTTTAAAAAATGGAATTAAAAAATGAATTGTGTTGGGAAAAAAAAGAAAATCGTTGGACTTTTTTTTCTTTCAAAACCTAAAGATACCTATTTCTGTATTTTATCAGTAGGAAAAAAAATCTTAGATTATTTTGTTCTGAGAGAAAAGAGCTTAATAACCAATGTTCTAGATTAAGTCAATGACAAAATTAAGAAAGTCATTGTTATATACACACCACCACCGCAAGTCAAAGGCTAAAGTTTAGCCAGTATTTCTTTGAAAAGATACAGTGCCAAAAATAACTTTCTAGCAGTTTTTGGTGCATCCCAAGCTGGTAATATTTTATTCTCTTCTTAATTATTTATTTAATTCTGGATTTACTCCCTACTTCCAAATCAGTTCATTTCCATATATACAAGTAGGTTTTAGTTATGCTTAGGAAATATCAGCTTTGGCTGATATTTCTGACTCTTCTGATAGTGTCTGAGAAACAGTGACTCCTTCAAGCCCATGGTTCAAACAACTTGGAAGAATGACTTAGTGAAGGCAGAGCCCCCGAACCTTGTATAGCATGCTTTAAAATCCTGTGATTGTCCTCAGGGGCAACTTGAGCATAAAGGCAGGAGAACTTCCCATCTAAGGTAAACATGAGCATCTTCCTCCCTTCTCTGACTCTGATGTCTCTGCAGGAGCTTTAAAGCACACTGTGTTCCGTACAGACTTTGGGGAGTTAAGATTAGACAACTGTACTCATCACGTCCCTTCTTACATCCTCTTCTTTTCAGCTTGTTAAGTTCGCGTCAGTCACTAGTGATTTCACTCAGACTTTGAGCAAAGTAGGAGAGCATGCAACAACAGCCATTTCAAAAGGATAACCATTAAAAAGAGGAAAGCAGGGAGCGGAGCAGGAGCGGATTTGTTCACAGTGCCCACAACCACAGAATGTCTTCAAAAATAGGCCCTTGGTGGTTTTGTTTTCAAAACAGGCAGTCAGTTGATTGGCTGTGCTAAAAGATTTTGACTTTTGATGAAATAAATGTACACGTCTTCCATCCTTTACCTTATCCACACCTCCACGTGATGGTCTCAGAGATTTGGACTTGATATACCTAACGTGGGAAGTTACTGTTCTGACGTCAGCCCCTGAAATGACCATACAGACCTACACAGTACTTTCATTGATAGATCTTGTATTTTTAAAGTAAGGGTTTTCCCCTCCTAATTGATTTTTTTTTTTAGGGGAGAGGAAACAAAGATGATCACTTGGAGCCAGCAAGAATGAATTATTCCACTAATTCCCTTTCTTCCCAGATTTTCTCTAATTTGAATCCCAGCTTTCTTTGTAAGTTAAACCTAATGACATGGTGTTGATAATCCTGAACAATTCTGCCTACACACCTTTTAATATTACCTATGCACTCTCCGGGTCGATTGGACCCATCTACACGGGCAGTGCGCATCTGGGATATTATTCTGGATGCACTATAAAGTGTAGGCCATGTTTTTCACCACAACCATGCATAACATTGAGAATCAGGTGAATCCTATCAGGTCACATATATCCCCTGCAGAAACAAATCAACAACTGACTAGTAGATTGCCAAGTTTTGTCATGTACACAGTGGGGACACCAATGACAGATTCTCAATATGTGATGTGAGAAATAAGTGAGTTAATATACATAAAATGCTTATCAGAGTCCCTTAAGCCAGAGTAAAAGGCTAACACAAGTTATCTAGGGGAAAATTAAACCAGACACAACACAACTACCAAAGTTCATTGAGATCTTCAATGAAGTCTCCTTTGTCCTTCTCTCTCCTGTCCCGGGTTTGGATTGTTTTTTAGGTCACATAAAAATGGGCAAATGAGAGTACATAGAGACTAATAGTTCTCAACAGCATAACATCATCTAATGTGCCAGCTTTTAAAACAAGTAAAGTAGTGAGACTACGCACCTTGCCTTGTGTTAAGGCTGAGCAAGGCAACCCAGTTCATACTTGTTTAGTGGTTAGTCTGGCTACAACTCGAAATGCCATGTTTTGTCAGTATCCATGGGAGGCCTGTCCTTTTCTGAATAGAAACAGAGGAGGAGTGGGGGGGGGGTGGTCAGAGGGGAGGTGGGGAGGGGAGGTACTGGGAGGAAAGGAGGAAGGGGAAACTGTGGTTGGGATGTAAAATAAATGAATTATTTAAAAAATAAAACCAGCAGTGTACATTAACATTAACATGAACTACTTTGCATGCAAAGTGTTCAGGAAGGCAAAGGTGCCTCCGGGCCCCGCAGTCACTAAGAGTGGAACACCTCTAGGGATGCTACATGCACAGGACTGACCCCAACACTTCACTATTGTGTTGAGTTACAGTACCTGGCCCCACAGACTGTGCATGGCTGCAAGGTTTGGCGGACAGCAGCAGCACAAGCCGCACAAAGCAGGCTGGATAGTGTTTACTTGGTCAGGCACAAGTGCATTTTCCAGGACCCAGCCTCAGTCTGCTGACTATATAAATATACCTCACAAGATTATTTCCTCCCACAACTTAAGGGGTAAGACTCCATCCAGCATGTCCCAGCATGAGGAACAGCGTGATTTTTTTTTTTTTTGGTAGACCAAGTCCCAGCACTTCTGAAGACCTGAAAGAATTTTGAAAACCTTTGCCTCTGCCTGATTGCTTCATGGAAATCTACAGTGTGTCTTCCTAGGAAAACTGACAATTTTGATGCAGCATCAAAAAACAAAACAAACAAACAAAATACTGTCTAGTTAGCTGAGTTTCAACTTTCTTGTCATTTTTCCCTATCACACATCTTTGAAGAATAGAAAAATGCAGCAGAAAAAGATGTCCTTGGCAGCAGAGATCCTACTGGAAGCCTGTTATGCTCCAGCTCACTGAACAGCTGGATTCATGTTGAATGTGCTGCTCGCTCGCCTTCACCTGATTTCACTTTAAGATTCTATGAAGCTCGAGCTTGTAGGACCAAGAGTTTCACATCCTTGAGCTCCACATCTGGTCTAATGGGAGCAGGAAAAACTAGGCAGAGAGTGGAGACAGGATCTCAAGGATTTCCTGGAATTGTACGGGATCCTTAGAATCCATTACAGGAGAAAGTTAGAAAGGATTAGACTATTTCATTAACACTGTGTGTCTTTGCTCAGCCACTTCTTTCTTAAGCCTATCCTGTGCAAAGTCACAAAAGCATATGAAGAGACAGAGGCCAGATGCAGCACCGTGATCTGTTATTGAAGAATAAAGCACAAGGAACAGTTGAAACAGGACACACCAGAAAGAAGGGGGGTGGTCACACCTTCGGTTGCCAACTTGACACACGTGGGGAAAGGGAACGTCAGCTGAGCAATTGCCTCCATCAGATTGGATGGGCGTGTCTGTGGGGCAACTCTATTATTATTATTATTATTATTATTATTATTATTATTAGTAGTAGTAGTAGTAGTAGTAGTAGTAGTAGTAGTATTGCTAATTGCTGTAGGAAAGCCTACCCTACTATGGCAGGTACCATCGCGAGTCAAGTGGGTCCGGGCTATATAAGAAAGGCCGCTGGACATTGGCTTGAGAACAAGTCAGTAAGCAGCATTCTCCATGATGTCTCCTTTAGTTCTTGAATCCAGGTTCCTGCCCTCACTTCCCTCAGTAATGGAGTGAGACCCGAGTTGTAAGATGAAATAAACCATTTTCCCCACAGGTCTGTTTGGGTCAGTGTTTTATCACAGTTACAGGAAAGCGAAGTGGAATTGGGACCAAGGGCCCGATTTCTGGGAGTCTGAGTAATCAGACACCAATGACTCTGAAGATAAAGAGGGTACCAGGGGGGGTTAAGCAGGAGAGTAACACAAGGACATTTATATTTTCTTTCTTTTAACCAAAACATCTGACAGTTTCATTTTCACATTTCACAATCCAAGTGAAGACTGCATTTTCTAAACCCCATTCTCCCCTCCAAAACGACTCTCTCTGTCAGGAAGGGGGACTCTTCCTGGTCACACAGCTAGAAAACACACAGGCCCAGCATGGCGATCTCCTGGTGAACAGAACAAGTAATAAAAAACAGATAAAGAGCCCTGCTGCTCTTATCTGTCTGGCCAGTTATGCCAGGCCCAGTGGACACCATCATGAAGCGAGTGGGAGGCCCAGGCACTATGGACACGTGGCCTCCCACAGATGGCCTCATTGCAGGAGCAGTTAGTTCGCACAGGCATCATCTCAGGAGGAGGGCCCATCACTGGCATCAAGGGAAGACCTCCCATGTTGGGTGTGGGCACCACAGCAGGAAAAGGAGGACCCGGAAGAGTTGGGGAGGCTGGATCATGGCCTCTGCAGGAGGAGGAGGAGCAGAGAATGGAGCTGTAGGGCCTCTTTCTTTGTTGAAATGCAGCAGTTGTGTTATCGACCAGGCTCTGGGCCTGCTCTCCCGTGGATTTCTAGTAGGGGTCTTTCACAGTCTCTTTGTGTTTCCTATCATTGTAGTGTCTTTCTCACAGATGGAGAATCGTGGGTAAGGTACATATCCCAATAGCCACAATAGAACTTAGGCAAGTTGATCTGCAGGATGTTGGCTACCAGGTTCTCACCACCAGGAAATGACAACATTTGTGTTTTTAAATGAACATAGTATTAGACAATGTGGAATGAACAGGGAATATAGAGGTAGGAGGCCTGGTCAGGATGCCATGTTCCTGGTTGGGATGCCATGTTCCTGGTCAGGATGCCATGTACAAATCCAGGCAGACGTGGTGAGCCTGAGCTAGTACAATGGTCAAATGAATTAAAAATAGGGTGCGCTTGGAATGCATTTAAAGAAAGAGTCAGGGTAAGTTGGTAAGTGATTGGATGTAAAATTGCCCTCGACTTTGGAGCAAAGGTGAATATACTATTTCTAAAACAGAGCAGCTTTCAGAGAGGCCTGAATGTCAGATGCCAGGCACAATTAATTACCTCATTCCATGTTCTCGCCTTCATGATCTAGTCAGAAACTGGGAGAACCCCTCAAAGACTCCATATCACCTAGGTTATTACCTAATAGAAGTTTTCAGCTTGGCTGCATACTGAGAAGATTTTTTTTTTAATCCTAGAACTTGGCCTGTTCCCCTTCTTCAGGAAAGAAAGACCTGGATGTCCTAGTGACGAAATTCAAACACTCATCTGGCCTGGCTGCTCCTGACTCTGGGTTCTGCTGTTTATCTCAACAGTTACACTTCTAATTAGCCAAGGCTCATAACTTCCTTGTATACTGGTGAGATGTGGAAGAAGGTGAAGTACAGGAATTTGTCATCTGCTGGTACTGGAAGAGGAAATCTTAACCCTCAGAATGCAGATAAGACCGTCAAGCTCTGGCTCTGTTCTATAGTGGTCCCCCACAGCCCATCTTCCTACCAGACTTTGCCTTGATAGGGGATTAGTGAAGTTCTTCCTGGCACTGTAAAAGGATGGGACCTAAGTGGGGTATAGTACAAGGGACACAGACTGCCAAAGCCAGCAGCTCACTTGACACATAAACACCGGTAATCACACAGTTGAAAGTCATCTGCAGACAGCTGTTCCAGGAGCCTCCCTAACAAAGTACTGCCATCCTGTTGGCCTAGAACCTAAGCAACAGAGCTTGTTTTCTGGTCTTTCTGTAGTGTAGAGGTGCAACGGCAAGATCCTCGAACTGCAGAGCTTCTTCAGAAGGTTGGGGGAAGGTCTTTCTTTGCTTCTCTCTAGATCTTGGTATTTGCTAGCAATTCTTGCTGCTCTTTGCCTTGCTGATGCACGATTCCAGCTCTGGCAATATCTTTTTGTGAGCTCATTTCTGTGTGGTGATATTGTGTTCCCCAGTATACTGTGTACCCTAATAAACTTATCTGGGGTCAGAGAACAGAGCAGCCACTAGATATAGAGGCCAGAAAATGGTGGCACACACACCTTTAATCCTAGCATTCCAGAGGCAGAGCTCCATCCAGATCTCTGTGGGTTCAAAGCCACATTGGAAACAGCCAGGCGTGGTGACACAAACATGGCCAGTGGCTTGCTCTATCACTCTCCGCCTCATGCCTTCCAGACAGGGCATCTTCCTGAATCTGGAGCGAGGCTGATGGCCTCTGAAGCACTCCAGAGCGCTGGAGTTTCAGGCATGCAGCCACACCCAGCTTCTTCCGTGAGTGCTGGAGATCTGAACATAGGTCAAGCTTGAATAGCAAGTGTTCTTAGTGCTAAGCTATCTCCTCAAACCAGAAATCTCCAACTTTAAAAACTGACTCTTTTTAAAATATTTTTTTCATTTTGTGAAATTAGTTTCTCTCTCTCTCTCTCTCTCTCTCTCTCTCTCTCTCTCTCTCTCATACACACACACACACACACACACACACACACACACACACACACATTTCTGAATATAAATACAACCTGCTTATCTCATAACATTTGTGTACATATATGATCTCAGGACTGACCACTTGGTTTTGTTTTGTTTATTTTTATGACCAATTGGAGGGCTCTTCCCTGGGGAAGATTATTTCTGTTCTTAGCACTCCTTAGTTGCCTTTAGTTCTGTCTAGGGATGGGGCTGGTCTTAGTTAAGTTTTTATTGCTGTGAAGAGAGAACATGACCACTACAACTCTTATAAATGAAAACATTTAATTGAGGGGGCTCACTTACAGTTTCTGAGGTTCAGTCCATTATCATCATGATGGGGATCATGGCAGCATCCAGGCAGATGTGGTGCTGGAGCTGAAAGTGCTACATCTTGATTCATTGGCAACAGGAAGTTGATTGACTGTCACACTGAGGGAAACTTGAGCAAAAGAGACCTCAAAGCCCTCAGTGACACAATTCCTCAACAAGGCCACACCTCCTAATGGTGTCACTCTGCTGTAGAATAATATTTTAAGATGTATTATATTTGTTTATGCTGTGGAATATTCATTTAATGATACAAAGATATGTAGCATTCCTTTATGTTGCATTTGTTTAACTCTGTGAAGCTGTGTTACTTTGCCTATCTAAAATACCTGATGGTCTATTAAAGAGCTGAATGGCCAATAGCAAGGCAAGAGAAAGGATAGGAGGGTTGGCAGGCAGAGAGAATAAATAGAAGAAGAAATCTGGGAAGAAAAGAAGGAGCAAGAAAACAAGGAGAGGAGGATGCCAGGGGCCAGCCACTCAGCCACACAGCCAGCCATGGAGTAAAAGTGAGAGTAAGATATACAGAAATAAGAGAAAGGTAAAAGTCCAGAGGCAAAAGGTAGATGGGATAATTTAAGTTAAGAAAAGCTGGCTAGCAACAAGCCAAGCTAAGGTCAGGCATTCATAAGAAATAATAAGTCTCTGTGTGTGATTTATTTGGGAGCTAGGTGGTGGGCCCACATAAGACCAAAGATCAAAGAGAAAAAGAATAGAAAAAATAACCAACAATACCACTCCATTTGGGGGCCATTTTCTTTCAAACTACCACAAGGTCCTGTCTTCGTTAGGGTTTCTATTGCTATGAAGAAACACCATGACCTTGGCAAATCTTATAAAAGAAAACATCTAATTGGGGTGGCTCGCTTACAATTCAGAGGTTTAGTCCATTATCATCATGGTGGGAATCAAGGCAGACATGGTGCTGGAGAAGGAGCTGAGAGTTCTTACGTGTTGACTTGAAGTCAACAGGAAGTGATCTGTCTCACTGGAGGTGACTTGAGCACATATGAGGCCTCAAAGCCTGCCTCCACAGTGACACACTTCCTCCAACAAGACCACACTAACTTCAACAAGTCCACACCTCCTAATAGTACCACTCCCTTTGGGGGCCATTTTCTTTTAAACCACCACAGGCCCCATAAAAAGAAATTTCCAGCTTTATTCTTCCTACAGCTTTGGCTGGGCCATAACATAGCTATCTATCTTGCCCTTGGATCGGCCCTACTACTCTGCCTGCCCATCTTTTCTGCTTTACCATCTTCCCACCCCTCCTCCATCACAACTAGGGATCATGATACCCTTGCTTTTCACCAACAAAATAGCTTTACTTCTTATACTTATTGGCAAAATGTATTAAATCCCAAAGTAGAATGTCTTAGTACTGCTGAGACTTTGCCTTGACCTCCAATTCCCACAATCAATTTAAGGGGGGCAAGAATCACCAAAGATAAAACACAAATCAGATGCCCATTCCTACTGAGTAACTATGCGTAACTTATTTTTCTGCACACTTGTAAAAACGTGGCTCCCTGCCATGGTTTGTGTAGTCCATTCCCTTGAACTCAGGCTTCCACCAAGCCAAACCTACTTCCCTTCTGATCAGAGACCCACCATTCTGGTTGCTGCCTAGAATCTGAATAGACAGTCTGGGACCAGTGACATGAAAGGCACTCTGCTATTTTTATGTTTGTCCTTTTGCATTTGAAATCCTAAGGGATGGTGTTTTCATGCCTCAGTGGGTCCATCACTGAAATGCTCCTGGGAGCTTTCCCTGTGTAGCCTGACTTAGCTTAACTGCTGTCTATTTCTAGCCCTGAAGTATTTTTTTTATGTGAACTTAAAGAGCTAACTTAACCTCTCTTTCCCTTTCTTTATAGAATAATGTGCCTATGGATATTAATAGGCTTTACAAGGCTGTTGCCAAGTGATTGCATATCAACATCAACTGTGAAACTTCAGTGCTTGTTTTGTTTGGTTGTGCTACAACACACTTCAATCCAAGAAGCATTTGTTTGTTCGAAACTACAAGGCACCTATCATCATACTGCATGTTATTTGTAAACCGTAGCTTGTTGGGAAAATAGTAAGTATCCAATGTAGATCTGACTGATTAATGCATAAGAAATGGCATCTGCTTTCAAGGAACTTAGAACTTGCATGGTTAAGAGTATTTTGCATATTTCGAAGGAAAGCAATTTACTTACATGATCTCTGGCAAATCTGGTTCTTAGCAAAGTTAAAAGCTTAGAAAGAAGAAAGGAGTAATTGTTACTAAGTCCTTAATACATGCTGAACACTTACCAACATACATTACACTTTGGCCTTACCACAGACCTGAAGGCCTGGTTTTATCCCGTTTCCAGGGGGGAGAAACTGAGGGTCAGAGAAGCTTGGAGACTTGCCCACGTTTACACCTAGTGAGGCTTCGCTGGCAAACGCGCTGAATGAAGGTTTGTTTCCCTACAAAGATGCTGCTTTCATTGCTGCTCTAGTTCACTAAGCCTGCATGCCAAGCCCTGGGGCAGGCTCCCATTGTTCAGTCCTAGTTATTGCTGCTGAATGTGAGTGTTCAGATTCTCCTGCCAATGCACGACCAGCCTCGGGGAGGAACAGCTCAGCGTGATGATCTAACTCTTCCGTTTTGTAGTATCATCTTCTTTTCCTACTTTGCACACCGTGTCATCCACTCCAGTTATTATCTTTATGTGGCTCCAATCCCACACCTCTCTTCTGGGCACTCCTACCTGAAGAGACTTCTAATTCGGCACATTCCAAATCAAAATCGTTCGTCTCTCTCCTCTTCCATGTGCTCAAGGTTGAGGGGTGAGCAACTGGCTTCTTTCTCTCCTGCTATTACCCTTTCTAGGTCAATGTCATCCTCAGTAGTGGATGTTCACAGACAGAAAGAAAGCTGTTTTTGCTTCTCTGCTTTACTTTACTCCTTCACTTACTGGAAGAACTACCAAGTCCCACAGAGTCTCCCCGTGGCAACCATTACTCCCTTTCCCCCATATCTCCACTGCTACCACCATCGGCTTTTATGGCCTCCAACTTCAGCAATTCTGTGAGCTTCCTAGACGGTTTCATCAGCTGAAGTTTCTTTGTGTTTCACTTCAACCCCTTCATGCCTTCTCTCTCTCTCTCTCTCTCTCTCTCTCTCTCTCTCTCTCTCTCTCTCTCTCACACACACACACACACACACACACACACACACACACACACACACACTCCCACGTGCACCTGCCGCTCCAGCTTCAATTTGCAGTTCACCCAAGTCAATCCCAGTCTGGTTTTTTTTTTTTTTTGGTTGTTGTTGTTGTTGTTTGTTTTTTGTTTTTTGTTTTTTGTTTTTTGTTTTTTCGAGACAGGGTTTCTCTGTGTAGCTTTGCACCTTTCCTGGATCTCGCTCTGTAGACCAGGCTGGCCTTGAACTCACAGAGATCTGCCTGCCTCTGCCTCCCAAGTGCTGGGATTAAAGGCGTGTGCCACCACCGCCCGGCAGTCCCAGTCTGTTTTGTCCACTTTCCTCATCCCCTTCCTCTGACCCCAACAACTCCAGGGTCCAGTGAGGCAAAATCTTGCCATCAGTTGAAGACATCAAACACATCTGTACCTCAATTGTGTTGATTATACAGTTCTCATCTAAGCATTCTATAACATCAGCGATATTAAATATTCATTCTTTAACAATGAACTGTTTTGAGTTCATTGTTATACCAAAAAAGTATAATTAATAATTTAATGATGTCAATGGACCTACTCTCCAGCTTGGCCAAATTTCTTTTAATCCAAAAAGCAGAAGGTTTCAAATACATTGAAGGCTTCTGTGTGTCTCTCATTTCCTCTCTTGCCAAAGATATCTGCTACCTGGACTGTGGTGAGTTTCCAGAA
Source organism: Peromyscus eremicus (assembly GCF_949786415.1). NCBI lineage: Eukaryota > Metazoa > Chordata > Mammalia > Rodentia > Cricetidae > Peromyscus > Peromyscus eremicus. The sequence goes on along the minus strand of NW_026734799.1, from coordinate 8,114 downwards.
ACTATGTGTTCTTACATTTGCTATATGCAAATATCTCCATAACCAATAACCTCACAGTTTTTAAAAAAAAAAAAGGTTTTAAAAATATGATAATGCCACCCTTGCCTGTATCATGCCACAACAGAAGTTTACATTTTGTTCACTATTACTGTGTTTGGGGGATTTAGCCACACTGGTCACTTTAGGGCCCATCAGGGCACTCATTTGTTAAAATACAGTTGTCCTCTCTTCATGGTAGTTTTGCTTTTATAGTTTCAGTTATCCTCATGGTCAACTATACCCCAAAAACATTATGTAGGAAATCCCAGAAATAATTTATCAGTTTAAATTATGCATTGTTTTTAAGGTGTAATGAGATTTCTTACTATCTAGATCTGTCCTGTCTAGGTGTCTTAGGGTTTCTATCGCTGTGAAGAGACACCATGACCACAGCAACTCTTATAAAGTAAACATTTAATTGGGGTGGCTCACTTACAGTTTCAGAGGTTCAGTCCACTGTCATCATGACAGGGAGCATGGTGGTGTGCGGGCAGATGTAGTGCTGGACCTGGGAGTGCTACATCTTACAGGCAACAGGAAGTCAACTGAGATACTGGGCGGTATCCTGAGCTACCCCCACAGTGGCACACTTCCTCCAACAAGGCCACACCCACACCAACAAGCCACACCTCCTAATAGCGCCACTCCCTATCAGATTATGGGGGCTAATTACATTCAAACTATCACACTAGGACATCAGTCATCCATTGTCTAATGTGTCCAAACTGTATAGCTACCCATCTATTAGTCCCCCAGTGGCCATCTTCGCAGACCCTCTGTTGGAGTCTTATAGCGCTTGTATAGGGATTCAAGATCTCAATTTCAAGCATTGACTGGGGGCTTTTGGAAATATCCCCTGTGAATAAGGGACAATTAGACAATAGATCTTTATCTTTTTCTTTTTCACTTTCTCACCACAGACCTCAAGGATCCAATACTTTCATAGTATCTTCTAGATTCACAAAATTGCCACGTGATTTTTTCTTATTATTTTTTCAAATTTTTGGTGCATTATCTGTAACATAAAACTAACAATTTGAACTATTACTATTTTAAATGTGTGTGTAGTAGTATTCAATACAACTCCACTGCTGTGCAACCTTCACCCCCTTCCATCTCCAGAATTTTGTCATCTTCTAACCCCAAATTCTGTATGCTTTAGACTCTAACCATGCATCCTCCCTCCAGCTTCTTTCAACTGCTATTCTGTTTCCTGTCTTTATGAATCTGATTATTCTAAATATCTTATAAAGTAGACACATAAGACCATCCCATAGGGCTTAGTGTGATGTCATCAAGGTTCAGTCATGTTACATCTTGTATCAGAATTGCATTCCTTCTGAAGGCTGAATAATATTCCATGACATGCATGTGCCACTTTCCCTCTGATTTCTTTTGTTTTTATGCCTTTGTACCAGCTGAGTGACTGCCTAGCTAAACCAAATAGACAAACAAAACTGTACACAACGAGCAGATAGAGATTTTCTAGGATGGTCCCCAGGCACAACACTATGGCATGGCATGCTTGAAAAAACAACAGGTTAGGTGAGGCTGTTTTAGTGTGCTTCAGCTGGGTGGTCCTAGAAACTGGCCTTGACTTTTTAAGCATTAGTTCCCTCATCTAATCTAAAATAACAAAGCCATTCTGCCGTTCTAAGCCTGTAGTTTTAGGAGTGTTTCAGTGCATTGTCCTAAAGTTAATATTGAAAGTAGATGCAAAGGCACTGTAGCAAAATAAGGGAAATATTTGGGGGAACACTCAGCAGTCCCCTCAACACAGAGGCAGCTCACACTATGAGTAAAGCTAAAATGCATTAGATACTTCAACCTCCAATGGCTGTTTGTCTAGAGTTGACTGGACCTAGAAAAATTCCTATCATTTATGTTGCAGCTTTCTTCTTGGGCCCTGAGATCATCCAACTCTAGTTAGATTTGTTGGTTTGTTTCATTTTTCTTTGAAACTTAATTACATAGAATATTTCAATAGAGGAACTAAATTCAGTATTTTTGTATATTGTAGATTTTCTTCTTTACTGCTGTGATTCTCTAGATCCTTTTACTTTCTCTACTTAGAAGTGTTTCTCTCAACTTACCCTTGATGTATATAGTTGTTCCCAACAGCACCTAAGAGCATCCTCAGACAGTGAATGCAGATGTGGAGATGTGGGAAAAGAGAGAGTAACGGTGGGGCTTCCTTGCGTTCCTCTGGAACCTGTCTGAAGAATGGTCTGGAAAGGAGGGGAAGAACTTTGGAGACTCCACCCTTCCCAAACTGTATCCTTCGTCATATCTGTGCTGCTGTTGTTCTTGCTTCTAACTGCTTCTTCCATGGACTTGATGCAGAATAAAACAGCGCATATTCTTTATTGTGAACACTTTCTTCATGTATGTGCTTTGAAAATTGAGCCAGCTGGACACATGTGGTACTAATTCATTAATTTTAACTGCAGCACACATTATGTCTTATGAATGGGGCATGAGTTATTTAATCTGTTCTTTTGTTAACAACCTGTTTTTAATTTGTCACTCCAACATTTCTCTATGAACATATGTGGGTCTCTTAAAACCTTATCATTTGATTTCTGTTTTAGAAATCTACTTTATTTATTTATTCAAAAAAGAATTTCTATGAAATCCAAAGAGTTTCTTCATTCAATAGAAATAATTTAAATGTTTGCTAAGTACAGAAAAAAAACAGAAAAAAATCTGTTCTCTAGGAGGAGCTGCTAGAATAGGACAGCAGTCAAATCATAATGCAAAGAAACATAAATTGCAAGCGTAATGAATGAATTGAAGAAAAGTTGTGTCACTGTGTAAGAATCCAGTTGGCTTAGGGCATCAGTGATCATTTTTCTAATGGTAGGTCTAAAAGAGGGAAGAGGAGTGAGTCAATCATCCTGGTGAAGGATTTGAGGCTTGAGCTGGGCGAACGGTGAGAAAATGGCAGAAGCAGAGGAACTTCAGATCCACAGGTCTAGGACAGAGAAAATGGACAATGAAGAAAGAAGGCCTCTGTGTCTGGGACAAGCTTAGGGATATATAAGAATAGATGAGAGAAGCCAAGAAGATGGCTGAAGTCACAGAACACATTTGACTTCTGCTCTAAAGTAGTGGAATTAGTGTAAAGCAAGGCAGAAATATGGTATTTTTTAATACAAAGGACTAACACTATATTTGAGTTTCCAAACCACAAGTTCACCAGGTCCTGTATAGTAGTCTTTGATGGAACCTTTATATCAGTTTAGCTAAGCCCACAGGCTAATGCTAAATACCTTGCAGTCACTGGCAGGACTCCCTCCTTTTCTAGATGACTGACCACAGGAAATGCTTGGAAGTTAGAGCTTGTGCTTTTACAGCAGAATGCATAGCAGAGAAAGTTCAAAGGTGGATAGTATCCCCAGAGAGCTGAAAGTTCTCAGAGAAGAAGGCGAACAGACAAGAAGGGTGGTAATAAGGAAAGGCGTGTCCACGGAAAAGAAAGAGATGGGAAGAGAGGAAGGATGGGATCCTAGAAGTCTCCTGGTCCAGTGAGTACAGAAATCAGGATGGACAAGGGTAACACAAGGATAAAGTATTAGTAGAAACATCAGTTGAAGTTTGGAGGGAAAATGTAGTTCTTAGGCTGTCCAAATGGACCAAACAGTCCATGAACTGGACAACCCATCCAGCCGCTAAAATTAGGTGGTCTCCAGATCTAAGCATCCTTAGACACAGCCCATAAGCAATTCCCTTCCTTAGAAAATCAAAGTCATGATCTGTCACCTATGGTACCATCATTTAGTAGTTCGCTTGGTAACTCAACTCAGACCACCACCTACTCCCTGGACTTCATGGCTGTCTTGGCTCAAAACACACTGAACACTACCATGGATCCTAAAGAACCAGCCTTCACTGCCCCACCAGTTAGCAATGTGTGTCCCTCTTCACGAGGTTTTAGTTGTACGTTCAGTTTCTAAGGTGGGGTTGGGTGGGGGTGGGTAGGGGTGGAGTGGGGGTGGGTGGGGTGGACTGGGGGTGGGTAGGGGTGGAGTGGGAGAGGATGGGTGGGGGTGGGGGGTGGGGTGGGTGGGGGTGGGTGGGAGTGGATGAGTGGGGGTGGGTGGGAGTGGGTGGGTGGGGGTGGGTGGGAGTGGGTGGGTGGGGGTGGGTGGGAGTGGATGAGTGGGGGTGGGTGGGAGTGGATGGGTGGGGGTGGATGGGAGTGGATGAGTGGGGATGAGTGGGAGTGGATGGGTGGGGGTGGGTGGGAGTGGATGGGTGGGGGTGGGTGGGAGTGGATGGGTGGGGGTGGGTGGGAGTGGATGGGTGGGGGGGTGGGAGTGGATGAGTGGGGGTGGGTGGGAGTGGATGGGTGGGGGTGGGTGGGAGTGGATGGGTGGGGGTGGGTGGTAGTGGATGGGTGGGGGTGGGACCTGTCCTAGAGGACACAGGGAGCAGATTCTGAAATTCAATTTGCAACAAGGGAAAATGGTTTACTATGGAATGGGGACGGAACTTTTCTGAAAAACAACAATTCTATTTGGCTTTTTCAAAAAGTATTTATTACTACAACAAAGTCTTAGACACTAACAAAAACACAGCCTCGGAGAAGCGCTTGCCCGAAGTGTAACTGATTATGTTGGACTGTTACAAATGCCCTTATTAAATAATTGCATTTAAACCACATGATAGCCTTATAATTGATTGATAAAAACAAAATTGTGAAAGTTTAAGTGACATAATTGTTCTCAGTATCACTACAATTTTCAAATGAGGCAATTTCGCCGTAGAAGCAATTTTGCTTTTCATTGGGATGTTATTTTGGTGTCAGGCTGCCAGCTTTTGTTCCGCTCCTGAGTTCCAGGGCGATGCTAACCCCTTCCTCTCCTTGGCGGAGGCAAGGGTGCATCTTTCTAACATCGAACCCAGTGTGTTATAAAAAGAATGGTTTGTAGCCTCCTCGTAGTTCACAATTTCCATTTAAGGAAATGTAGTAGCTGCTGCATGTGGAGGGGGAAATGTAAATCATTTTAGTTACTTGTTAATGTCGGGAACAAAGTGTCTTACATGTGAAGATATTGATAAATAATGGTAAGACTACATTTTTTTTTCTTAAAATTACATCCTTACCAGAAATAATCCAACTTGGTTTCTCAGGCACATCTCCATAGAATGTTAATCTAAGGTATATGAAGAAGAGACCTGTATTTCCATGTTTTTGAATAAAAGGATCTTAGAGCATTGAGCAAATACAGATAAAGGCAACACCATTAACATCCCCTTTATTTTTGTTTTGCTTTGTTTCTGTGAATTAAATAGTTTTGTACAAATAATGTCCCTGTATCACGCACAGACTGGTCAAGGCATATTCTGCATTGGTAATAAGAGCTAGCCCTGATGTATTTCATTTTAGTCTTGCTGATAGCATTTATCAGCAAAATCTGGCTAAAAGCAGAATATGCAACTTAAGCCTGATCATAACTGGGCTGCAGAGGAAGAAAGTGGGGGATTAGCTTGAGACCAGGAGCACAAATATAAGATTGTATTGTCATTGTGTGCTATAGGCCTTTTGGCAAACGGTGGTGTAAGCCCCAGCTGACAGACCTTTTCACAACTGACAGAAGAAAATATGAAACTTAAATTCTTCATGACAGATAAATCTGCTGAAGGAATGGAAAACCAGTAGGATAACAGTGGGACCAAAAAAAAAAAAATGCTGCTGGGTAACTCTCTTCCAGCTACTTCTTTTGTAAACATACAAAGTAGGTATTCACTGAATATCTCCTAAACTCCTACCCATCAACTTTGCTAAGCAAGCTGTTAAACTGGAATGATAAAATAAGCATCTTTTCTCTAGCACAGGAATACAAAGTCTTATAAAGCAGGGGGCAGATTAAATTTAATATGGAGGCATGAAAGACGTTTCCTGGATGACTATCAACTGGAGTGGATTTCGGGAACCAAAGTTGACATGTTACTATTGTAGAAGGCTTATTAATTGAGATATTAAATGTACCTAATCCACCATGATTGGGATCTTTGTCAAATTAAAAAAAATATGACCATAAGTAATTGCTCTCTTCTGTCAGTGGGCCCGAGTCTAAGAAATGTAACCAGAGACTGTCTCTCGGGACAAATGGCACTGGTTTTTTCACTGGGGATGTATACGGTCTGCCTTGTCGAGGCTACTGGGCCTCCAGGGTCTGGGGTCTTTGATTTTTCCCATGCTTGTTTTTTTTTATTTCATCCTGGTTGACTACACTGAATCTATCCAATCCCAGTGACAGCCTTTGAGAAATTACCTTAAATCATAAGAAGCCAGAATAAACTGGGGAAAAAAAACAGAAAAAAAGTTTCTTTATTGTCTTAAATCCTTGGAGCTGCACACTGTTTGACCTTTCTGCTTGCAGCAAATCCTGAAGGGGCCCTGTGAGAAGCCGCATCTCCAAGAGGGAAGGAGGGATTCCCACAGGCTCCTTCAACAGGCCTCTCTTTAACAGGGAATGCTGGCACTTGGGCAAATCCGGGGACAAGCTGGTAGACAATGTCTTGTTGACAAAGCCTGAGGCAAGTTTCCGGACCTGAGAGCCCGGCTTCCTCAGACTGTCACTTTTCCTGGTTGCCATGACAATGCACGGCTAATCTCCAGCAAGGAAAGTCAGAATAAGAAAAAATGAATGGGAGAAAGGAAAGATGGAACAGATAAGAGTTCTGAGGGTCGGTTTTCTCTCTGACTTCATGGCCTGACCAGCCTCTCCTCAGCCAGACAGCCCTGGAGTGTCTGGTAGCAAAGTTAGGCCAGAATTGCAAGCCATGGGAATCACCAGGGCCTCAGGAGGGGGAAGAAAGACAGAGAGGAGAGGGTTAGAGAGAGAGACTAAGCAAAGGAGGAGGAGGAGGAGCAGGGGAGCCAGCCAGGAGGCTGAAAAGAATCCAGGCGCCAAGGTGTAACAGCTGCCTCAGGTATGCTAGCCAGTCTCAGCTCGTTCCCAGCTCTTGTCTGCAAGCTCCAGACTCCATCACACACACACACACACACACACACACACACACACACACAGAAGAGATAGACACATACACACATAAACACACACACAAAAACCCATACACACACACACTCACAAACACAAACACACACACACACAGAACAGAGAGACACATACACACATAAACACACACACACACACATACACATACACACACACACACACAGAAACACACAGATACAGACACACACAGAGGCAGAGAGACAGACACATACACACACACAGAAACACACAGATACAGACACACACACACAGAAAGAGAGAGGCAGACAGACAGACACACACACACAAACACACATACACTCACAAACACATACACACAGAGACATACAGATATAGACAGAGAGAGAGAGAGAGAGAGAGAGAGAGAGAGAGAGAGACAAACAGACACATACACACATAAGCATACACACAAACACACACATACGCTCACAAACACATACACAGAGAGAGAGACACACACAGATACAGACACACACAGAGAGAAAGAGAGACAGACACATACACACAAACACACGCATACACTCACAAACATATACGCAGACACACACACACACACACACACACACACACACACACACACACACACCAAGTGACGTTTGTTTTGCAGAAGTTGTTGCCCTGTCTACAAAACTGTTTCCCAGATCCTCAGTGAGAGAGTAGAGCTTGTTGGGTACCATTTTTCATAATTGTGGTGAAATTGCCTAAGACCTTGGTAAATAACAAAATCTACTCAAATACAGTCTAAAGATGATTATGTTTTGTATGTAGGATAAAAATTACTTCCAAAGTCATTAGAGAAAAATCAACATTAGCGCTTGTCTGTCTACGAAGAAGCAAACTGCACACTCACAAAGGTGCAGCATTATATGGTAATTATCTAAAACGCTACTGCTTGGAATAATAAGGATGCTGGATGTTTTCATAGCATCTTTCTTTTTCAAAGAATTCAATTATCTATACTTTCCATATGCCATCATCCCTGTCCCCAGCCCTCCATGTGGAGGCAAGGATAATTAATTACAAGAGAGGGCAACAGAGAGGCTTCCA